>NC_054486.1:106301326-106601326 GCF_017639515.1 Carcharodon carcharias
TTCAGAGGGTCCTGGAGAGCAGGGCAATTGCCCATTGGAAATTCAAACTTAGCGGGTAATTCCCATGGATTCAGCATGATCCCGACACATGTTGGGTTGTAGGTCCAGTCTCTGATGATTCGGCGGATCTACGCCATGAAGTCTTGTAGACAGTACAACAAGGATCTTCAGTTGCCTAATTGTCTCCTCAGAAACATAGAACTGGGTATTTCCAGCCAACAGTGGCTCCTGGACAACTTGGCACAAAGGAAACATGGACTGAACAAATGGTAGGGAATGAGGCACAGAGAGGCAACATAGATCGTTCAGGCATAGAAGCAGAATAAGTACTGATAGAGTGACAAAGACTTATCTAGAAGGAACTGGATTAAGGGGACTGTGAAAATGCTGGTCAGCTGGTAATAAGGATGATATAGGGCAAAGATTCTTAATGTTACGGATGCATTAAATACATTGATACAGTACGTTTCACAATCTCAGGATGTTCCCAAAGCCCTTTACATCCAATGAAGTATTTTGAAATGTATTCATTGTTGTAATGTGGAAACGCAGCAGCCAATTTGTGCACAACAAGCTCTCACGAACAGCAATGAGATAATACTCAGATAACCTATTTTAGTGATATAAGGAATAAATACTGGGGAAGACACCAAGGATAACTCCCTTGCTCTTCTTCAGAATGGTACCATTGTATCTTTTACATCTACCTGAAAGGTCAGATGGGGGCCTCAGTTCACATCTCATTCAAAAGATGTCATATCAAACAGTGCTGCACAAGGAGTGTCAGCCAACATTTTACACTCAAGTCTATGGAGTGGGACTTGATCCCACCCCTTCTGACTCAGATAAGAGTGCTACCCACTGAACCATACTGATGCAGTACCCTGGACTTCTGACAGAAAGGATCAATGCAGTTTTATTCACTCATGACTCATTCACTGATGTGCCAGATAAAATCTTCTGGCCTTATCATGGGCATCTTTTATTAAACTGGTGATTAAGTTGACCCAACTTAACCTCTTCCAAGGGGACTGATTCATGCTTTGTTATTACTTCCGCCCTCTGGTACATCATTCAAGTAGCCTTTCTTCACATGTGAGCCAGCTATAGGAACATAGGAGCAGGAGTGGGCCATTTAGCCCCTCGAGCCTGCTGAGCCATTCAACTAGATCATTGCTGATCTTCTACCTCAATGTCACTTACCCACACCATCCTCATAACATACTCAATGACTGAGACTCCACAGCCCTTTAGGGTAGAGAATTCTAAAGATTCATCACCCTCTGAGTGAAGAAACTCCTCATCTCAGTACTAAATGGCTGACCCCATATGCTGAGACTGTGTCCCCTGGTTCTAGACCCCCAGGGGAAACATCCCTCCTGCATCTACCCTGTTGAGCCACATAAGAATTTTGTATGTTTCAATGAGATTGCCTCTCATTCTTCTAAACGTTAGATAATACAGGCCTAGACCCTCAATCTCTCCTCATATGAGTTCAGCAGACAAGGGCATCACAGCCTGGCCTGATCCTTTTCTCAAATCAAAGCAAAAAAAGGCTGCAAACACGCAACGTCTCAGGCAACATCTGTGCAGAGGAAGTTAGGCGGTGACACTAATATAGGGCTTCTCTACAGGCTTGGAAATGTTAGATCAAGGGATGGGATATTGCCAGAATGGGTGGGTGGGAGCGAGCGTGATGGTTGGAATAAGATGTGGCATCGGCCCAGGTTAGGTTTGAGGTGCTCACTTGATCTTCCTGGTTGAAGTTGAAGACTGACTGAGTCATTGAAAGAACGGGCACCCATAGAAATATAGAAAATAGGAGTAGGTCATTCAGCCCTTCAAGCTTACTCTGCCATTCAGTATGATCATGGCTGATCCTCTATCTAAGCACCATACTCCCACTCTCTCTCCATACCCCTTGATGCCTTTAGAGTCTAAAAATCCAGCTATTTCCTTCTTAAATATATGCAGTGACTTGGCGTCCACAGCTTTCAGTGGTAGAGAATTGCACAGATTCAGCACCCTCCGAGTGAAGAAATTTCTCCTCATTTCTGTCCTAAATTGCCCACCTTGTATCTCGAGACTCTGACCCCCAATGTTCTAGACTCCCCAGCCAGAGGAAACATCACCCCTGCATCCAGTCTGTCCACCCCTGTCAGCATTCTATACGTTTCAATCAGATCCCCTCTCATTCTTCTAAAATCCAGTGAATGCAGGCATAGTTGACCCATTTATCCTCATATGACAATCCTGCCATCCCAGGAATCAGTCTGGTGAACTTTTGCTGCACTCGTTCAGTGGCAAGTACATCCTTTCTTAGGTAAGGAGAGCAAAACTGCACCCAATACTCCAGGTATGGTCTCACCAAACCCTGTACAGCTACAGTACTTAAATCCTGTTATAATGAAGGCCAACACACCATTTGCCTTCTTAACTGCTTGCTGCACCTACATGCTTGTTTTCAGTGACTGGTGTACAAGGACACCCAGGTCTCTTTGTACATCAATATTTCCCAATCTATCAACATTAAAATAATACTCTGCCATTCTATTTTTCCTACATAAGTGAATAGCTTCACACTTAAACATGATATCTGCATCTGCCATGTATTTGCCCACTCACTCAAGTTGAATTGCCTTGAAGCTTCTTTGCATCCTCGTCACCACACACATTCTCACCTAGTTTTGTGTCATCACCAAACTTGGAAATATTACATTTGGTTCCCTCATCCAAATCATTGATATATATTGTGAATAGCTGGTGCCCAAGCACTGATCCCTGCGGTACCCGACTAGTCACCGCCTGCCACTCTGAAGAAGATCTACTTATTTGTACTCTGTTTCCTGTCAACTAACCAATTCTCAACCATGCCAAGATATTACCCCTAATTCCATGTGCTTTAATTTTGTACACTAACCCCTTATGTGGGACTTTATCAAAAGCTTTCTGAAAATTTAAATACATCACATCCACTGGCTCTCCCTTATCTATTCTGCTAGTTACATCCTCCAATAGGTTTGTCAAACATGATTTCCCTTTCATAAATCCATGTTGACTTTGTCTAATCCCGTTGATATTTTCTCAGTGTCCTGTTATCACATCATTTATAATAGACTCTAGCATTTTCCCTACTACTGATGTCAGGCTAACTGATCTGTAATTCCTTGTTTTCTTCCCCCTTCCTGGTTTTAAATAGTGGTGTTACATTTGCCACCCTCCAATCTGCAGGACTGTTCCAGAATCTACAGAATTTTGGAAGATAACAACCAACACATCTACTATTTCCATGGCCACCTCCTTTAATACCCTGGCATGTAGATTATTAGGCCCTGGGTATTTATCGGCTTTCAATCCCAATCCCAATTCTCCATGCTATTTTTTTTACTAATACTAATTTTCTTCAATTCCTCCTCACCAGATCCTTGGTTCCCTAGCATTTCTGGGAAGCTATTTGTGTCTTCTTCCATAAGACAGAACTAAAGTAGTTGTTTAATTGCTCTGCCATTTCCTTGTTCTCTATTATGAATTCTCCCGTTTCAGACTGTTTACATACTGATAGAAGATTTTACAGTCCATTTTTATGTTCCTTGCAAGTTTACTCTCATACTCTATTTTTCCCCTCTTAATCAATCTCTTGGCCCTCCTTTGCTGAATTCTAATCTGCTCCCAATCCTCAGGCTTGCTACTTTTTCTAGCAGCTTTATATGACTCCTCTTTGGATCTAATAGTACCCATAATTTCTTTTGTAAGCCATGCTTGGGCCGCTTTTCCTTTTGTGTTTTTGTGTCAGGAAGTAATGTATAACTGTTGCAATGCATGCATTCGTTCCTTAAATATTAGCCATTATCTATCCACCATCATGCCTTTTAATGAAGTTCCCTAATCTGATGTAGCCAGCTCATACCTTCATAGTTTCCTTTGTTCAGATTTAGAACCCTAGTTTCAGATTGGACTACTTCATTTTCCATCCTAATGGAGTATTCCATCATATTATGGTCACTCTTCCCTAAAGGACACTGCACAACAAGATTATTAATTAACCCCTTCTCATTGCACAATACCAAATCTAGGATAGCCTGTTCCCTAGCCAATTCCTCAATGTATTGGTCTAAAAAACCATCTCATACGCACTCCAGGAATTCATCCCCCACAGTATTATTGCTAATTTGGTTTGCCCAATCTATATGTAGGTTAAAATCACCCATAATTATCGTAGTACACTTGTTACATGCATCTCTAATTTCCTGTTTAATGCCATCCTCTATCCTAGCACTACTGTTTGGAGGTCTAGAGACAATTCCCACTAATGTTTTTTACTTCTTGGTACTTCTTAGCTCCACCCAGACTGATTCTACATCTAGATTTCCTGAGCCAATATCCTTTCTCACTATTGCACTGATTTCATCCTTAACTAACAATGCCATCCCACCTATTTTTCCTTTTTGCCTGTCCTTCCTAAATATCGAATGCCTTTGGATATTCAGCTCCCAGCCTTGGTCACCCTGTAGCCTTGTCTCCGTAATCACAATCACGTCATCCCGTTTACATCTATTTGCGCTGTTAATTCGTCTACCTTATTGTGACGACTCTGTGCATTCAGATACAGTGCCTTTAGACTTGTCTTTTTTAACATTTTTACACATTTTTTTGTACTATGACACTTTTTACTGCTAGCCCTGTTTTTTCTGCCTTCCACTTTTGCTTTCTACTTTTCTGTCTTTCATTTCTATCTTTGTTTCTCTCTCTTGTGTCTCCCTGCAAGAATATTGATCCCAGTCCTGCTGGGGTGCAACCTGAGCAGTTTGTGCAGGTCCCACCTTTCCCAGAATCAGTCCCAATGCTTCAGGAATCTAAATCCCTCCCTCTTACACCATCTCTCCAGCCACGCATTCATGTGATCAATTCTCCTATTCCTGATCTCGCTAGCATGTGGCACTGGGAGTAATCATGAGATTACTAACTTTGAGGTCCTGCTTTTTAACTTATCTCCGAGCTCCCTATATTCTCCTTGACCATGGCACCAGGGAGGCAACATACCATCCTGGTGACATGCCTGTGGCTGCAAAAACTTCCATCTGTTCCCCTTACGTTAGAATCCCCTATCACTATTGCTGGTCTCCCACTCTGCCACTGACTTCCCAAATTGCACAGGCGGGGCATGCCACATGGCTGAGCTGCACTGTCATGACATATCCTTAAATATAAGCTTAAACGGCCCTGAAGTCTCACTGTTTAAACTACCCCAAAGTCTTGCTGTTTAAACTGCCCTTCATCCACCTTCAAGCTCCACTTTTTGGGGCATCATCTCATAGCCCTTTTAAAATTTATAAATACATCTGATTAGCTAGGGCAACCTTTTTGTTTTATTCCATCTAGTCATCTAGACTTTTAAGAGAAAAATCTTTAACCAGAAAGAGATAATGATATTATCCGTAGAGAGATTTGAAATGTCGTAAATGACCATCAATTTATTTTAATATAATAACAGAAAATGCTGGAAAAATTCAGCAAGTGTGACAGCATCTGTGGAAAGAGAAACAGAGTTAACGTTTTGAGTCTGTAAGGCCCTTCTAAAGAGAAGTAGAAATGTGATGAAATTTATGCTGTTTAAGGAGGATTGGAGCAGATGAAGCTGGATAGAAGGCCAGCAATAGATGGGGGCTAAGGAGAAATTGACAAAGATGCCATGGACAAAAAGACACAGGGAGTGTTAATGGTAGTGGTAAAGGCTAAAGGAGATGCAGATAGTGGCATAAAGGTAAGAAAGCAGAATGTGTTAATAGCAGGACAATAGCTTTCACTCTGTGAAAGAACAACAGGGAACAAGTAACAGATGGCTTTTTTGGGGGTGGGGTGGGGGAGGGGCGGGGAAATAGGATGGGAAAAGGGATAAAAAGGGGATAAAACAATGAATAAAAATGAAAATAAATGGATAAAAAATAAAAATAAATTTTTAAAAAGGGGATTACAAAAGGAGTGAAGATAGAGGAGCAAGTTCATGGTCCTGCTTCCAGGAATGCTTACCTTGGAGAAGGAATGCTCTTCTCTACGACAGGATTTCTGTTTGTCTCTTTCATCCTGTTTAACTTTGTTGCTTTTCATTTCCCTCCTGGTGTTTGACAAGGTGTTTACCAACACTCGCTTTCACAGCCATATTTCCTTCCTCAGCGACTGTCTCCGTCTCCGACTTACCCCTGTGGATTCCAACTGAAGTTCCATCCCTCATGTTTCTAATCCACCCAGTATTACAGGTATCTCTGGGACATACAGTGTTCCCTGGACTGCTATACTCGCTGCATCCTGAGATCTACGCTCAGTGCCATGCACCGCCATATGAACATACTCGACCTCTCCCTCCAGAAGCACCGATTCATCTTATCTCAAAGTTGTTCTTGCCCCAGTTTCATTTTATTCTTTGTCTCACCCAACACCTTAAAAAGAAACTTCTCTTCTTCCTTTCAGGTGTTAAGGAACGCAAGCTCCAACAACACATTGATACCAACGCCCATCCAGGACACTCTACCTCTTCTCGTCCCTCTGACCCCATCCCTTCTTCTAACCCCAGCCCTTGCTGTGTATTCACCGTACCCTCTGAGCTTCCCCTCTCTGATGCTGAATATTCTGTACTCAGCAAAGGACTCAGCTTCATACATTTATGCCATCACCTCAATGAATTTCGGGCTTGGAACAATGCTGAACTCATCTTCCACCGCCTTCGTCTCTGTGCTCACTTCTTTGGGCATGAGTCCTCCACCCATTCAACAGATCCCTTTACCCACCTCCAGTATTCTCCCTCTACCTGGACCCCTCCCTCTGGCCTCTTACCTGCCCTTGATCTTTTCATTGAGAACGGTCAGCGTGACATCGACCATCTCAATTTCTCTGCTCCTTTCACCCACTCTAACCTGTCTCCTTCTGAACTTGCTGCATTCGGTTCTCTCAGGTCTGACCATGACTTTGTTATCAAACCAGCCGACAAGGGTGGTGTTGTTGTTGCCTGGTGTACTGACTTCTACCTCGCAGAGGCTGAGTGCCAACTCTCAGACACTTCTTCCTACCTCCACTGGACCATGACCCAACCACTGAACACTAAGGCATTATTTCCAGGACTGTCACTGACCTCATCTCCTTTGGAGAGCTTCCCTCCACAGCTTCCAACCTCATAACCTCCTGAATGCAAACAGCCCGCTTCTACCTCCTTCCCAAAATCCAGAAACAGGTCTGTCCCGGTAGACTCATTGTGTCAGCCTGTTCATGCCCCACAGAACTAATTTCTTCCCATCTTGACTCCATTCTCTCCCTTTGTCCAATCTGTTCCCATCTACATCCGCAATTCCTCTGATGTCTTACGTCGTATCAACAATTTCCGGTTCCCTGGCCCTAACCACCTCCTCTGCACAATGGACGTCCAATCCCTCTACACCTCCATCCCTCACCAGGATGGTCTGAGAGCTCTCTGCTTCTTCCTTGATCAGGCTGACACAATGGGTCAACTGGGACAGTCCTGTTTGTAGATTTTGGGAAGGAAGTAGAAGCGGGCTGTCAGCGATCCGGAGATTATGATGTTGGAAGCTGTGGAGGGAAGATCTCCAGAGGAGATGATGTCAGTGACAGTCCTGGAAATAATGCCCCGAACAATCCCCATCCAGCACCACTCTCCTGTCCTCTCACTGAACAATTTCTTCTTAACCTTGTCTCACTTCCTCCAACTAAAAGGTGTGGCTATGGATACCTGCGTGGGTCCCAGTTATGCTTGTCTCTTTATGGGTTATGTGGACCATTCCTTATTCCAGTCCTACTCAGGACCCCTCCCACAACTCTTTTTTTCTGTACATCGACGACTGTTTTGGTGCGGCTTCATGCGCTTATCTGGACCTGAAAAAATTTATCAATTTTGCTTCCAATTTCCGCCTCTTTATTACCTTCCAACACTTCCCTTCTCTTCCTTGATCTCTCTGTCCCCATTTCGGGTGATAGACTGTCCACCAACATTCGTTACAAGCCCATCGATTCCCGTAGCCATGGCTCCTCACACCCTGCTTCCTGTAAGGACCCCATCCCATTCTCTCAGTTCTTTCACCTCCGTCGCATCTGTTCCAATGATGCCACTTTCCAAAACAGCGCTTCTGACATGCCTTCCTTCTTCCCTAACAAAGTTTCCCACCCACTGTGGTTAACAGGGCCCTGAACCATGTCCCACCCATCTCCCGCGCCTCTGCCCTCACACCTTCCCCTCCCTCCCAGACCCATGATAGGGTCCTTGCCCTCACCCCACCAGCCTCCACATTCAAAGGATCATCCTCCGCCATTTCCACCAACTCCAGCATGATGCCACCACCAAACACATCTTACCCTTATCCCCACCGTTAGCATTCCATAGGGATTGTTCCCTTCCGGACACCCTGGTCCAGTCCTTCGTCACTCCCAACACCTCATCCACTTCCCATAGTACCTTCCCATGCAATCGCAGAAGGTGCAACACCTGCCCCTTTACCTCCTCTACTTACCGTCCAAGAGCCCAAACACTCCTTTCAGGTGAAGCAGCACTTCACTTGAACCTCCTTCAATTTGGCCTACTGCATTAGCTGCTCCCAATGTGGTCTCCTCTACAATGGGGAGACCAAACACTGACTGAGTGATCACTTTGCGGAACACCTTTGGCCTGTCCGCAAGCATGACCTAGACCTTCCTGTCGCTTGCAATTTCAGTACACCATCCAGCTCTCACGCCCACATGTCTGTTCGTGGCCAGCTGCAATGTTCCAGTGAAGCCCAACACAAACTCACGAACAGCACCTCATCTTCCGATTAAGCACTTTATAGCATTCTGGACTTAACATTGCGTTCAACAACTTCAAACCATAAACACTCTCCTCTATCTTCACCCCTTTTGTAATGCCCTTTTTAACATTTATTTTTATTTCTTATCCATTTATTTTCATCATTATTCATTTATTCATTGTTTTTATCCCATTTCATCCCTTTTTATCCCTTTTTCCATCCTTTTTCACCTACCATCAACCCCTCCCCCACCCCCAAAAGGGCCATCCTTTACTTGTACCATGTTATTATTTCACAGAATGCTTACCCTTGTTCTGCTATTAACACATTCTGCTTGCTTACCTTTATGTTACTGTCTGCACCTCCTTTGGCCCTCATCACTGCTATTAACACCCCCTTTGTCTTTTTGTTCATGGTATCTTTGTCAACCTCTCCTTAGCCCCCACCTATCGCTGACCTTCTATCCAGCTTCACCTGCTCCGCCCCACTTAAACAGTATAAATTACATCACAGTTCTACTTCTCTTTAGCTCTGAAGAAGGGTCATACAGACTTAGAACGTTAACTCTGTTTCTTTCTCCACAGATGTTGAGACCTGCTGAGTATTTTCAGCATTTTCTGTTTTTATTTCAGATTTCCAGCATCCGCAGTATTTTGCTTTTATCAATTTATTTTAGTCTGATTTGCACTGGTCCCTGTCCATTATCAGTTTAATTTTTAGTGATATTTGTACTTGTGGCGATACATTGCGGTTGGGATAGACAAGTCATGGATAATACATGCCTCTGTAATCACTGCAGGCACGTCCAAAATTATTACTACACTCAGTGATTTGACACAAGCATTGCAACTGTGGTTGTACCTATACCACACGGACTGCAGTGATTCAAGAAGGTGGCTTCACCACCACCTTCTCAAGGGCAATTAGGGATGGGTAATCATTGCTGACCTAGCCAGCGAATCCCACATCCCGTGAAAGAATAAAGCAAGCTAAGCTGACTCTTTCATTCCACCAGTTGTTGATGGACTGATATTAACCATTAGACAATTTGGTAAAATGTAGCCAAGTAATAGTGACTGAGTCATCTCCTCACTAACCTGGTTTAAACTTTAATTTAACCCAGCCCTTACTTAATTGAGAAATCTGAATTGTGTAGCTGCCTTTTCATGAAGGGCATTTTCTTTTGATAATGGACGCAGGAAATCTGGATCCGTCGACCCACGATGAGGTACAGTGTAGTCTGAGTCAGATGGAAAGGCTTTTTGGATATTTGTGTTTTCCTGTTTGTGGATGAAAATCCACTGTCCTAAATTCAGGACAGATATAGGTTGAAAACCCGAGACAGAGGAGGAAAAGGGAAAAGAAGAAGGGCTGTGGTTTGGCGACAAACTGAGAAGGCAGGATTGGCTGTAAAAGGTCTGCAGGAGAAAAGGAGAGACTGAGGAAGGTGAGGGACGCTGCCGATTTGAGATTCTGGGGTCAAGAATGAGTTAAGAGTAGGATATGAATCATGATGCAGATTAAAGCTCACAGCCCTCTTGGAAAGGAGCTCTCTGGAATCGGTATGGGGGGGAGGGGGTTCCACCGCCAGCCGCTGCTTCCAGTCCCCCAGGGGATCAGTGATTTAAATTCCCTGGCGGAGTTCACTCTTCTCCTTCAAGACCACACTGGCTGCTATTAGAGAGGCCTCTGGCTTGGTAATGTCACCCAGAGAGCTGCAACCCCCTGGAGAGGGCTGGAGAGAGCCAGGAATGGAAAGGGAATCCCAGGTCTCAGCACTCAGGGATTTTCAACATCTAGGGGTCTCTGGAATGGGGAGGGGGGCGGGTCTCTGAAATGGGAATGCATGAAATGGCATTTGTAGAAGCCATGTTAATAAAAGTGACAGAATATGTTTACCATCATGATGAGAATATCATACGTTTAAACCTCCATGTATGCTTCCAACCAGAGTTGACAACTCTAGTGTAGGTGCTTGCATGATTGTATGGGGCAATGTATTTGAGTTCCAGGAGGATCAAGAAAAGTTGGGAGCAGTGAGAAAATGTAGGCCCGTAACTTCCACGCTCCCCAGCGTTGGTTTTGGGGGGTACCCCAAAGATGCACCGGGGAATCCCTCTGGCAAGTTCCCAGGTAAGGGTTTGTATTGCAATTGCCCAAAAGTGCTGACTTCCTCTGGATAATTTTGCTGCACTGGGAACCATCCAAAAATGCATTTTAAATCGCAAACTTTGGATGGTCCTGCTGAGGTTATACCAATAGCTACTCAGAAAAAGTTAGAATTAAAACCTCTTCTAACTTCTGAGTAACTATTGTAAAGACCTAGACTGATTCCACGCGATTGCCCTCACACCCCCGACCCCTACGGATTCCCCCCCATGTACCCCCTCCCGAACTTGGACCCCCTCAGACCCTCCCCACCCCGGGACCCCCTCACTCCACCCCTGGACCCCCACCCCTGGAACACCCCCAACCCCCGGACCCTCCCCAACCACCCACCCCCCGCTAGTTGGAGGTTACAGTCCATAATATTGATAAGAAAGGGAGAGAAACTGGAAGTAGAAGGGAGAGAAACGTTGGGTGTCTCTTGTAAAATTCAATAATGCAATAGGATAATTGCAGAAAGAGTTAAAATGCATAAAATCAAAATATAACTTTGACACGTGTCTGGAAAGTTTAAACTGGAACAGAACATCCTGCCAATTAAAAAGGACCTGTTCCCCATAAATGAATGGGAGGGTTAATATTCAATGTAAAGCCTGCAAACGGAACTAGGTGTTAATCTGTTTTGATATTGGAGTTAGAAGCGATGTGTGATCGTGTTTATTAGTGACTTTTATTAATGCTAATGCACTGTGTATTTTCTGTTGCTTTCAGGACGCAATGATGCTGAATGCTCGCTTCCTAAAGTCTGTGCTACCGGCCTCTGCCAGAAATTTGATCCGAACTGGACTGCTGCGGGCTGTGGCCACCTCCGGGCTGTCCGAAGGTACCGTGCACAGCGCCAAATTCATCCCCCACAAATTTCTGCATCTGCCGCCAACTGTGGCGCAGCGCTCGCTCATTCAGCAACCAGTTGTACTGGAAAGGCAGTTCTGGGTCACTTTGTAGATCTCTTTATTATGTTTGATTGCATCTACAAACACACAGCTTCCCAGGACCAGAAAGTAAGGGCGAGCGGTTAAAACCCTCTGCCGTGACCGTGATCCCTGATGAGGCTGCGATGACTGGGGAAATGCAGCCAAAGCACTGGCCGCTCCCTCCCAGCCAGGGCCAGTACAGGCTCCACTGGCCAGAGAACGACCGCCAAGGTCATCAAGGCCACCAGGACAGCAGAATCAGCAGGCTCTCCAATGCCGGTGCCAGCAAGGGGGCGAGGTGGTGGGGACAACAAGACGCAGCACTCGCAAACTTTATTTTAAGGCACCATGAGCACACGAGGGACTGTTCACGGGTGATCTTCTGTTCTGCCATGTTTTGTTATTATGTTTACTGGTGTGGCCAGTAACACCATATTTAGTTCTGTTCATTTGATGTGTCAAAATGATGTAAATTTTGCTTTTGTCTTAATGGCCTGAGTATGCTTCACTTGTTTGGTAGGTGCAGGGCACGCCAGTATCTAATGCTGGACATGAGTCTAAACCTTATTACACAGGTACTGAGTGGACTTTAGGTTCAAATGAAAGGGTCATTTCAGATATCCGGGACGGAGGTGGCACCCTTGGCATGAGGTGGAAGCAGATCTTTGGCAGGAAGGAGCTTTAGATCAAGGCGTCCCTCGTGTCCCTGCCTCCCTGAAGGATCCAGAGGTCTGCTTCCATGCCCTCAGTGTTCTCCTCACCATGCTCTTCTTCTGACTCACCACTGGATTCATCCTCTGTGGCCTGTGGAGCTGCCTTAAGATCCTCTTCCTCCAGTGGGTCTCCCCTTGCCAGATTGTGGAGAGCGCAGCACTCAACCACTATCACTGACACCCGCTCTGGAGTGCATTATAGTGCTCCCACTGAACAATCCAGACATCACAAGTGCCTCTTCAGAAGACCTATGGTCCTCTATCACAGCCCGTGTAGAGGCATGACTCCTATTATAATGCTGCTCTGCCTCTTCTTGGGTGACAGAAAGGTGTCATAAGCCACTTTTTCAACGGATTACCCTTATCACCCAGCAGCCATCCATCCAGTCAAGCTGGAGCAGTGAATAGCCTTGGCACCTGTGAATATCTGAGGATGTAAGTGTCATGGAAGCTGTCGGGGTACCTTGCACAGACTTGCAGAATCTATGTCTTGTGGTCACAAACTATCTGTATATTCATCGAGTGGAAGTCCTTCCTGTTGACAAAGGCGGCTGACCTGCTGGCGCCTTCATGGCCACATGTGTGCAGTCGATTGCATCCTGGATGTAGGGGAACCCAGCAATCGCTGCAAACCCTCTGGCTTGCTTGTCCTGGTTGGCCTCGTCCGTGCAGAAATGAATAAATGTCATTACCCGCCTGAACAGAGCATCAGTCACCAGCTTGACGTAACTGTGGACAGCTGATTGGGACACTTCACAGAGATCCCCCACTGAGCTATGGAAAGAGCCGGAAGTATAGAAGTTGAGGGCCACTGTGGCCTTCAGAGCCCAGGCATGGGGTATCCAACCACAGAGTTGGAGGTGATCTCAGGCCCAATTATCTGACAAATAGCAGTCACAGTTTCCCTGGAGAGGTGGAGCCTCCTTCAGCATTGCACCTCAGACATGTTGAGGTAGTTGCATCGCTGCCTGAGAACCCTGGCAGCAGGATAGTGGCGCCTTTTGTGACCCCTTATGCCTCGGACTACCTGCTGGCCCTGCGCCCCTTGTGCCTGCTCCTTTTCTCCCACAGGTCGCTGCCCTGGAAGCTGCGTAGAGACACCTGGCATCTTCTCCCTTCTGCCCCCCTCTTCCTCCTCAGAGAAGATGCCACCAGCAGAGAGCACAATCTCCATTACCAGGGTAACAGAAGGCTATCTGATACCTGGAAGAGTCCACACGGTCAAAATTCTCTGGGGGCCTTGGAGACACCAAGGAGACACCTTGAGGGAGGCAATGGTATTGTCACTGGACTAGTAATCCAAAGAGACAGGGTAATGTTCTGGGTACCCGGGTTCGAATCCCGCCACGGCAGATGGTGGAATTTGAATTCAATAAAAATCTGGAATTAAAAGTCTGATGATGACCATGAAATCATTGTTGATTGTTGTAAAAACCCACCTGCTTCATTAATGCCCTTTAGGGAAGGAAATCTGCCACCCTTACCTGGTCTGGCCTACATGTGACTTCTGACCCACAGCTGTTGTTCTACTATTCTGCCACACCTTCAAGTAAACATCTTCTATCATACAAGTATTCTTAAAAGCCCTCTGAACTAGGGGGCAACTAGGGATGGGTAATAAATACTGGCCTGAACATCCCAAGAACGAGTTAAAAAAAAACACCAATGAGTCCTGAAATGAAGCCTAGAAATGCTAAGAATGACGCTCAGAACTGAGATGGAGCTGTCGAGTTCAAATAAACCCCTCACTACTCTCAATTTTTATCCCGCCCTTGAATGAGGTTTAGTTAAAAGTGGGCTGCTCACCAGCCCGTTTTGCCCGTGAGCCGAGCGCAAAATCGCGCAGGCAATGTAAAATTGAGTACAATTGGCTTTTTAATGGCCTAACATGGCCCTTTAATTGCTGGTGGGCACTGCTCACCCGATGTCATTTTGCACTAATTCACGTCTGCACGCCCCGAGGCGTAAAATTCTGCCCCTGGTGAAGCTACAGCACAGGACTACTTGGGTGCCAAACAACAAAAGTAGCAAGCGATAGACAGAGCTAAACAATTTCACAACCAATAGATCAGACCTAAGCTCTGCAGTCCTGCCACGTCGAGTCGTGAATGCTGGTGGACAATTAAACAACTCACTGGAGGAGGAGTCTCCACAAATATCCCCGTCCTCAATGATGCCCAGCACATCAGTGCAAAAGGTAAGGCTGAGGCACTTGCAACAATCTTCAGCCAGAAGTGCTGAGTGGATGATCCATCTCGGCCTCCCCCACCAGCATCACAGATGCCAGTCTTCAGCCAATTCGATTCACTCCATGTAATATCAAGAAACTGCTGAAGGCATTGGATACTGCAAAGGCTTTGGGACCTAACAAAATTCCAGCAATAGTATTGAAGACTTGTGCTCCAAAACTTGCCGAGCCCCTAGCCAAACTGTTCCAGTACAGCTACAACACTGGCATCTACCCGGCTATGTGGAAAATTGCCCAGATGTCCTGTACACAACAAGTACAACAAATCCATCCCAGCCAATTACCGCACCATCAGTCTACTCTCAATCATCAGTAAAGTTATGGAAGGGGTTATCAGCAGTGCCATCAAGTGGCACTTGCTTAGCAATAACCTGCTCACTGATGTTCATTTTAGGTTCCGCCAGGGCCACTTAGCTCCTAACCTGATTGAAACATGTAAGGTCCTGAGAGGCTTGACAGGGTGGATGTGGAGAGGATGTTTCCTCTTGTGGAAAAATCTAGAACTAAGGGTCACTGTTTAAAAATAAGGGATTGCCCATTTAAAACAGATGAGGCGAAATTTTTTCACTCTGGGGGTCATGAGTCTTTGGAACTCTCTTTCTGAAAAGGTGGTGGAAGCAGAGGCTTTGAATATTTTAAGGCAGAGGTGGAGAGATTCTTGGTAAGCAAGGGAGTGATAGGTTATCGGGGGTAGGTGGGATGCAGATTTCAGGTTACTATCAGATCAGCCATGACCTTATTAAATGGCGGAACAGATTCGAGGAGCTGAATGGCCTGCTCCTGCTCCTTGTTCGTATGTATGTTCATATGACCTCATTACAGTCTTGGTTCAGACATGGACAAAAGAGCTGAACTCCAGAGCTGAGGTGAGAGTGACTGCCCATAACATTTGACCAAATGTGGCATCAGGTAGCCCCAGCAAAACTACAATCCATGGAATCAGGAGAAAAACTCTCTGGTTGGAGGCATACCTGGCACAAAGGAAGATGGTTGTGGTGGTTGGAGGTCAATCATCTCAGCTCCAGGACATCACTGCAGGTGTTCCTTAGGGTAGTGTCCTAGGCCCAACTATCTTCAGCTGCTTCATCAATGACCTTCCTTCCATCATAAGGTCAGAAGTAGGGATGTGCCCTGTGATTGCACAATGTTCAGCACCATTGCGATCCCTCAGATACTGAAGCAGTCCATGTCAAAATGCAGCAACATTCGTACCACACAAGTGCCAGGGAATGACCATCTCCAACAAGAGAGAATCTAACCATTACACACTGAATTCATTTGCATTACCATTGCTGAATCACCCACTATCAACATCCTGGGGATTACCATTGACAGAAACTGAACTGGACTAGCCATATAAATACTGTGGCTATAAGAGCAGTCAGAGGCTGGGAATCCTGTGGCAAGTAACTCACCTCCTGACTTTCCAATATCCACCATGTACAAGGCACAAGTCAGGAGTGTGATGGAATATTCTCCACTTACCTGGATGAGTGCATCTCCAACAAGAAGCTTGACACCATTCAGGACATAGCAGTCCGCTTGATGGGCACCCCATCCACAAACCTTCACTCCCTCCACCAACAATGCACAGTGGCAGCAGTGTATACCATCTACAAGATGCACTGCAGGAACTCACTAAGCCTCCTTAGACAGCATCTTCCAAACCCACTACCACCACCATCTTGAAGGACAGGGGCAGCAGACACATGGGAACAACACCACCAGGAAGTTCCCCTCCAAGTCACTCACCATCCTGACTTGGAAATATATCGCCGTTCCTTCACTGGGTCAAAATCTTGGAATTCCCTCCCTAACAGCACTGTGGGCATACCTACACTATGTGGACTGGAGCAGTTCAAGAAGGCAGCTCACCACCACCTTCTCAAGGGCAATTAAGGATGAGCAATAAATGTTGGCCTAGTCAGCGGCGCCCACATCCCATAAATGAATTTTTAAAAAACCACATTTAAAGATCGGGCCGGATGTAAAAGATGTGTTGCACCCAATCTAATTAGTTTCATGATAGATAGGATAACTTAAAAATTGCCCCATGTTATGACACAGCAGATGTGTGCCAGGCGGATCAAATCCATGAGGGAAATCTGATTGCACTATCATAACAGCTTTGCAATTTGTATTTATTTTGAGATGTGTGCCCTGAATTCAGAAGTAATAGGTCCATCAAGACTTTAGAGAATTTTTAAAAAACTAAAAATATTTATTAACAAAAAAAAAGACTTAAAAGCGCATACATAGGTCTATAACTTACTACTATAGTAACTCCTAAAATCCCTAATTAACCTAGCTCCCAGTTATAGAGCCTTTAAGGCAACAGTCCAAAAATAGATATTTTAGATATTAAACAGATCCAGCAAATTAACACAATACTCTGAACAGTCCAAAATGGCTTTCTCCAGCTTTGGTTTCTGTAGACAGTAGGTTTATGCACAAATACTGGAGGCTTCACACTTCTGTTAGATCCTACAATGCCTTCCCTTGACACATAGCCTCATTCTCCCTTACATATGTTTCACCCCTTTTAACATTTAAATTCTATTGTTTCCATATGTCTTTGGAACTTTACCTTTGTTATAATATTTCATGTTGCTGCTATTTTCATTGACTCTCTTTGAAATTCAAATCCCCCTTCATCTATCTAAAAATGCAAATTCCCTTTACACCTTCCATGCTAAGACCCCAACCATATTTACTCAACAGCATATTAAAGACACTTCTACACCTCACTTCTTTTAATAACTTCAACTTGCAGCCTGCTTGGCTGCAAAATGTAACTAAATCACACACACAGACAGAACAACACAGCCCCCATAAACCTACTTTACAATAAACCAAAAAAAAAATAATGAAAATGATTATACTCTCATGATGCCCAAATATATGTCAACAATGCCAGGAAGCTGGGAGATATTCCCCATCGCCGTTTCTAGCTACAAGATTTAGATTTAAGGCTTGGATTAGCTTCATCTTGCCTCTGAGAAACCAGTCCAGGTTCTTCATATATTTTCATCAGGAATTTGCTTTGGGTGGAGTGAGCGTGATTCTGTCTCTTGGTTGCCTCACTTATGAGAGAGACGGTAGACAGTTACTCTCCTCGTTCTAAGTTGATTTTTTTTATTAAAGGAAAACAATGTTAAATTTTGAAAGCGGCTTGCCATTTGTGAAGGAGGCAGATAGAAGGCAGAGCTTGATCAGCAGTGTAGAGTTGATTTCTGGGCTTTGAGCAGTGAGCAGGTACATGGGGAAGGCGGGTGTGTAGATGGATGGTTAAGGATAATGTGAGTGATGGAGCAAGATCCAGGAGAAGCATACAGGAGATTGAGTGGGTTAGTTTAGAGGGACAGAGGTGGTGCCACAATGAGAGACGGTGGGTGACGGGAAGAAAATGGGTTGTGGGAAGGTCATGGGGTAAAGCATGCCGAAGTGATGAGGGAGAGGCAGGGAGTTACTGAAGGCTGTATTTCCATCCCCACCTCACCACCCAATACAGCCTGCAGGTGTTGCTGGCTCCTTGTCTTGTCTCATTTTCCACCCAAAGGAAAGGACGGAGAACAAATCAGCATGACAAAAAGTCACTCTCTTATCTCCCATTGTGCAAGGTGCAGATTTCAGTTATAGTGCCCTGGGATGTAGCACAATAGAGCAAGAACTCACTGTGTTACCTAAGGGCCTGACAATGTAAGAAGCTCTTTGTTCTCAGTTTGAAGCAGCAGTGCCCAGGCAATTTGTTAGCAATTGAAAAATAGCCCAGTGACATACTTACTCTTACTAACCTTTTTCAAATCATTCCAGTATCTTGGGTGAGGTACAATACCTCAACAGGAACTTACAGTTTCAGAAAAGCAAAGGAGAAATTGAAAGTAACAAGCATGACACAACAGGCTAGACTTTGCTGTAGAAATAATGGTGAGGCTAACAGCAGCCACCATTTTCTATGTGCAGAATCACGCAGCAACTTCTGACGAGTACACACACACCATTAAATGCAAAAATCCAGAAGTTCTGTCCACAATGTGCTACTCCCCTGTAACCTGTGCGAAAATGGCACATCACCACTGGCTTCCAATTCAAATGTATTGAACGTAGTAAAGTTCCTGAATTTATGTAATACATGCAGATTAAACCAGGCACTGAAGGCCAGCGTTTGTCCATTCCAATCCAAGTAGCCTTTCAATCGCATGATAAAATAAGACTTAATTACTTTCAGACAACTTCTCTGGCACTGAAAATTAACTTTTAAAAGTGTGGCATCTCATTCCTTCAGCTTCTAATTATTGTTGGAGATTTTTTTAAAGTGCATGCTTGTTAACTTTTTCTTTTTGCCTCTTTTTCTCGCTCTTAATCCACTCTTACTTTCCTTCCCTTTGTTTAGCTTACTGTTCCTGCTATTGAATCCACTCTTTGGATTTAGACTGGTTTAGACTGCCCACTGTTCAATAATGATTCTTCAGTTGGATTGGTTAAGGATTTACACAGTTGCTTACCCTGTTCACACAGGTCCCAGATACCTTGTAGAGGGGCGTTGCACTTTTTAGATGTTTGGCTGACAGCAAATTGCCATGCAAAAGCCAATAGAATGCCTCAAAGCAAGTGCCAGTGTAACAAATGGCTGGTGGTATTTGTTTGTTGCTCATGGGAAAATTCAGCGCAGCAAGTTTTCTTTCCATTTGTTATTTTGACAAGTTTGACTATTGTAGATAACTACTCATCTTATGGATTTATTCTCAAAAGGTTTCAAGCAAGCCAACATTGTGATAGTGGGCAAAGAGCTTGCTGATGATTTTGAGAAGTTTTGTTTGGCAAACAATGGACCACTGCCATTACTGTACAGGAGTAAACCTGGTGAGTGGAGCTCCCCACCACTCAGCACCGCTTCTGATATAAGGTAGGTTCAAATGTACATTACCTTGTCTGTAAAGTTCTGCACTTGACACCAACTTGGTTGCAAATAATCTTTATTGAGCTTGACCGAAAGAAGCTCTTAGGAATTGTGGGCCCACAACATCAAAATGCACATAACTTGACGCATTAGCAGCAGATCAGTAATTTCACACCAAGGGGTTACCCAACAGCTTGGTGGCGGAGGTCACCCACCCATGCAACACTGAGGCACGCAGACCAGAAGGATCTGGTCTCAACCCTTAACTGGGGCTGAATCAGCTGATTTCGACCATGGACAGAAATTGGAATATTTCAAATAATAGTGTGTCCTGGGGTCAGGGAGGACAGGACCAAAATGTTTTTTTAAAAAATCTGCCCAGATTCCTGCTCCTAACCCTAATTTGGTGACTCCTGCTGTAAAGTCCAATGGCTAGTTGTGATGCCTTCCAAAGTCCAATAGCTAACCACCACTCATCAGGCTCACAAAAGAGCTATTAGGGTGCGCGCCCAGCACCTTTGGAATCATAACCCAGCCACACAATTTGCTTGTCAGGAAGGTAACAAGGAAGCTCGGGGCAGAGGGAGAGCGAACTACTGGAACCTTTCTTTGGCATTTGACAATCGCAGCCTAAACTCAGGTTATCAGTTCATATACTAACCTCAGACTTTTCCTGCAATTCAATAAACATTAACTTAGGTGGTAATTTAAACTGTAAACTGAAAGCAGCTTTCACATTTTAGTTCAAGTAGCAGATGCCAAAATCCTAAAAGATTAAACATTACAGTAGAGACCAAAGATTGGTGCTTTGTTGTTTTTTTTAATGCTTGATGTCTCCTCACTCTTTAAACTCACACATCAAGAAAGGTCACTTGGCTGACAACACTAGAGGAGCTTGACCTTCAGAACATTCAGGAGTGTGGGATTTTTTATTCGAAAAAGAAAGTCAGGAAGATGAAGGGTGGAGGCACTTAAATCCAATTTAACAACCATGCGGCTGACAAGACTTTAAGAGCTCTACCATTCACATTCGGGTGTCAGCAATGACTCAGTTGGTAGCACACTCACCTCAAAGTCAGAGGGTCGATGCCTGTCCGTTCCACTAACCTGTATATGTCCTCTTGAAGTCTGTCACTGGCTCTTCACAGAGCACAGTACTTCCAAGTTTTGTGTCATTTGTAAATTTTAAAGTTGTGGCCTGTACACCTCAATCTAAGTAAGTCATATGGATCAAGAAAAGCAATGGTCTTAAGTACTGACCCCAGGGCAATCCCACTGTATACTTTCCTCCAGTATGAAAAACATCCATTTACCATTACCCTCTATTTCCTGTCACTCAGCTAACTTTGCATCCATGCACCACTGTCCCTTTTATTCTATGGGCCTCAATCTTGCTGACAAGCCTATTATGTGGCACTTTATCAAACACCTTTTGGATATCCATATACACCTCATCAGCCCTCCTGAGTTTTTTGATGAGGTAACTATCAAGTTACGTTATTAGTGACTATCTTACTTTCATGACATGTTGGGTTGTAACTTCTGAGCTCCCCAGCATCTGACTGGCGGGGAATACCCCAAAGATGTGCTGGGGAACTCCTCTCAGAACTCCACAGGTAATGTTTGCATGGCAGTTGCCCAGAAGTGCAAACATACCCGGGGCAATTGCACTGCGCTGGGAGCCATTAAATCGCAAACTTCGGATGGTTCCAACTGGGTTACACCAGTAGTTACCCAGATAAAGTTAGAAGAATTAAAGCCTCTTCCAACATCTGGGTAACTTTTGTACAGACCCAGACCAAACCCCTAGAGGACTCCTCCACATCACCACCCCCCCCCACCCCCCTACTAATCCATTCTCCATTGAACACCCTCAGCCCCCGACCCTCCAGGGGTGTACCCCAACTCCCCACATACCCCCACCCCCAGCCCCCCTATGGGATTCCTCCCCTCTCCACGTAATGCTTCAGGTCGATGACCTTTAGTCAAACTCTTAACATTTTCAACACCCTGGGAAAGATCGAATTCTCTATCAGTCTTCCTTTTCCTCCTAGAGAATACAGACTCCTGGAACCAAAAGTTATATTTACCTGAACACTAATTCCGTACAGCGTATTAAGGAATGATCTAATGGAAGTGTTTAAGGTGCTTAAAAGGAGTTGATAGATAGAGAGAAACTATTTCCTCAGGTGCTGGAGTCTAGAATGAGGGAATATAAATTTAAAGTCAGAGCTAGGCTGTTCTGGGATGATATCAGTAAACATTTCTTCACACAAAGAAAAGTAGAAAACTGGATCTCTCTCCCCCAAAGAGCTGTTAAAGTAGATTAAGACTGAGGTTGATAGATATTTGTTCAGTGAGGATATTAAGGGATGTGGAACCAAATAGGCAAATGGAGTTGAGGTACAGATCAGCCATGGTCCAATTGAATGTTGTGATAGGCTTGAGGGGCTTAATGGCCTCCTCCTGTTCCTACTTATTGATTTATCGCAATGTCTCTGCTGCTCTTTTCAAAGCCTCAGCCCTTCATCGAGAAATTTAGGAGCTAAGCTGATGGGACTTATTTTTCTGGATTTAGAAACAAGGGCCCTTAAACAAAATCTAACACTGCACTTTGGCCTCAGGACTGATTGCCCACAGTACATCAAATACGAGGGAGGAAATGTCACAGGCAATCTAAGCAGCCTCATGGAATGCACCAAGCAGTTGAAGGACATGGTTACGTTTTATCTGGGATGCAGCTTTTCCTTTGAGAGAGCACTCCTCGAGGCTGATGTTCCAATAAGAAACATTGAACAAGGGCGTAACATCAGCATGTTCAGGGTAAGTTAAAAGTTGCACATTCTCACACTTATATATAAAATCAGCTAGTCCTCATGACATTGCTGATGATGTCAGATTATAGGGTCTGGTAGAACAGTGCTGTAGCTAGACTAGTTTTGCATTCCTGGACTGGTAATGCAGAGGCCTCGTTCGCTATTCCACTAGCTTGTAAATTTAAATCCCACCATAGCAGTTTGAACTTTGTATCCTATTTCAAATCAAAACCTGGGATCAGTAAAAATGGCCTTGAATCTGTTGAAGAGTCATACGGACCCGAAACGTTTACTGTCTTCCTCTCTGCAGATGTTGCCAGACCTGCTGAGTTTTTCCAGGTATTTTTATTTTTGTTTTGGATTTCCAGCATCCGCAGTTTTTTGCTTTTACCAATATACTCAGTTGTATAAAACCTCTCTAAACTGCAGCGGTTCTAGAAGGCCCACAGCCAACTTCTGGACACCCCAGGCCAGCCTTGCCAATAAGGTCAAAATCTTGAGAATGAAGAATGGAAAGCAGTCACAGCCAATGTCCTCAGCAGGTGACCACACTTGACTCTTGGCTGCCCTCCGAGGTTGGTTGTATCAAACTACTGCATAGTGTCTGCCGCTCAAAACAATGGCATCTCTGCCTCCCTGAAGCACTGCTGCCCTGGTGCCAAGTATGCCTTGCTCCATCGACTCAGTCTGTGGGTGTGAACTAACCCTGGCTCCACACAGCCAACCACATTTTTGTGGGTTCAATGCTCAACCATCAGCATGGCAACCTGAGCCTGCAGCCTGTTCAGCACTTTTCCTGTTGCGGCAAATTAGACCAGTTCACCATTAAGTTATGGGACCTCCAACAACTGGTCAAGGTGAATAATAGGCCTCTGATTTCAACCAAGATCAGAACCAGGCCAGGCAGCTGTGTAAACACGGGAGGGCAGTTGCACATAGGTCCGCTTGGTGCTGTTTACCTGGGTTATATGAAAACGTGTGTCCTATGCTGGCAAGTCAAATATTTATTTATTTTTTTAATGGACAACTTTGTGGCTAAACTTTCTTATGCTCTTTCCATTTCTTCATTCCCCCTGTACCCCCTCAGACGTCCATTCCGTGTGTTGGGGTTGACGGTTTTCAGTGTAACATGGTGGTCACTATGCGACCTATCCCCGTAGACAAGCTTGATGCAGTTATGAAAGTAACCCATCACATGGAGGATGCCCATGGTGCTCCTGTACACATTGGCCACCCAGGTAAGATTGCTGTCAGGCTCTTAGAAAGAATGCGAAAGGGGACTGATTTTTCCTGTTCTTGCTTCTGGAACAGGCACATAGGAACAGGAGGAGGCCATTCAGCCCCGGAGCCAGTTCCATTACAGTAATTCCTCACTTAATGTTGTGGTTGCGTTCCTGAAATTCGTAACTTCAAGTGAAACGACTTTAGGTGAATGATAGGTTCCCATAGGAATCAATGTTAAAGCCAGAGTTAGGTCCCTTCGGACATTTCTCACCTGGAAACAAACAACGTACAGGTTAGAATACTGTATCATACATGTCCAACACTGTGTATTCCTAGCTGAAATAACTTGCAAAATAAAATACATTACTAAATATAAAAGAAATACAATACAGTATCCAATATAAAAAAAATACACTCGCCGTATTTTTAGATTGACCAGGCTCCATCTACTGGCAGAGGTTGGTTGCTGCAGTTATATCAGCTGAAGTCCCAGAGCTTCTGCCATTAGATGGAGCCCAGGAGTTCAGTACAGGTGAAGTCAGCAGTGAAGACAGGGGAGCCGAGTTAGCAGCAAGGAGAAGAACAGACCTTGGGGCCTAAGATAAGAACTGAGGGTGGGAGGCGAGGCCCGGGAGCCAAGGGCAGGAAGCAATGCTGTGAGGGACTGAGGGCGAGAGCAGAAGTACTGGTGGAAAGGTATTGTGTGGACAGACAGGCCACAGAAGAGGAAGCAAGTAGGAAATGACTTTAAAGTGATTCTGACAATGTTAAATGGATATACTGACACTACTTTATTAACAAAGTTAAAGTGAAATGACGTGAAGTGAAGCAACGTTAAGCGAGGACTTGCTGTATTCACTGAGATCATGGCTGATATGTACTCTACCTCCATCCACTTGCCCTGGCTCCACATCTCTTAATACCCATGGCCATCAAAAATCTATCCATCTCAGATTTAAAATTATTAGTTGAGCTAGCATCTGCTGCTTTTTACAGGAGAGAGAGAGTTCCACATTTCCACCACCCTTTCTATGAGAAGTGTTTCCTAATTTCTCTCCTGAATGACCTGGCTCTGATTTTAAGGTTATGTTTTGTTGTCCTATTTTTATCAACTCAATCGATTCAAAATTGGAAAAATCAAATCACCCCTCAATATTCCATATTCCAGGGAATGCACTTAGTTTATGTAATCCCACTTCAGAATCTGACCCTTAGAGCCTGATAACATTCTGCTGAACCTATGCTGCATGCCTTCCGAGACGACTACATCCTTTATAGTGCAGTGTTCAGAACAGTACACAGTGCTTTGGCTATGGTCTGACCAGGGCTTTATATAGCTCTGGCAAAATGTCATACCCTTTATAACTTAGCTCTCTGGTATAATGGCTAATACCTGTATTCCATTAACCTTTTTGAATCCTTTTATGTACCTGACTACTGCATTTTTAGAGATCTGTTTACATGGTTCTCTAAATCTCTTTGATACCCCTGACGTGTTCTAACCATAGAGTTAAAATAGTGTGGAGGTAACTACATGTCTGTAAAGGAGACCTCTCTCCAACCATTCGATCATGAAATCCACCCCGCCCAAGGTATCTCCTCAGGAGTGGGTATGCAGAGTCTCCGCAGTAGATTAAGTTTTGACGTTGTCCTACCGGTCGGATTCTTGAAGGGAAAAGAGTCAACATTTGTTTTCCTCCTGTGTGGTTTTTGGCTGATTTTTAAATGTTTCTCCCATAAGCCACCTACATAGGTATTGAAATAAGTTCACTTTACCACCCTCAGGATTAATTGGAATTGAAGACTTGTCCAATCCAGATTTCGGGGATGCAGTTGAGGCACATCCTGGTGACACTGCAGTGTTCTGGGCCTGTGGAGTCACTGCAACAGAGGCTATTCGCAGCTGCAGTAAGATACAGAGATAAAGGGCTTGGGGTGGTTGTGGGTTGTAACTGTAAAATTTTTGTGTGAACAATTTTGCTGCCAGTCAAATTGGAAAAAAATGATCTTGCATTTATATAGCACCTTTCACAACCTCAGGACATCACAAAGCTCTTTAGAGCCAATTAAGTATTTTTTGAAGTATAGTCACTGTTGTCAGAAACACAGCAGCCAATTAGGGTACAGTAAGTTCCTACCAACAGCAATGAAATAAGTGAGAAGATACTCTGTTTTTGGGAGTGTTGGTTGCCAGATAAATGCTGACCGGATAAATATTGAGTAGAACATCCCTGCTCCTCTTTAAATAGTGGCAATGGGATCTGTTAAATCCACGTGAGAGCATAAACAGAGCCTCAGTTTAATGTCTCATATGAAAGACAGCACTTCTGACAGTGTAGCACTCCCTCAAACGCTGGAAGTGTGACCTATATTTTGTGCCTAAATCTCTGGAATGGGGCTTAAACCCACAACCTACTGGCTCAAAGGTAAGAGTGCTACCAAGTCATGGGTGGCAAATGTGTAGTGCACTAAAATAAATGTGTTATGGCATTCATATATACTAGCCAAATAGCAGAATGATTTAGATACACACATACTACTAAATGGAATGTTGTTGAAAAGAGGAAGGAGGATAATTTTCACATTTCAGGTAAACCATGAGTAGTTGGAGGATCTGGATGAGAAATTGGACGTGTAATTTTGCTTTGAATGACGGATTAAAAGATTACTGATTCTGCATCATAGTTATAGCCTTTTCTTTTAGGGGTCCAGAGATGAGAATTATGGAACAATTGGGGTGGTAAGTTAGGGATGAGAGCATCAAAGGCAGAAGCAGGTAAACTGTTGGACAAGTTGAGTGGGCAGATCCCTCCAGGCTGGTGGAAGGTAACAAGATTGGAAGTTAAGAATTAGGAGAGGCAGTCAGTAGGGTACAATTTTCTCTAAGGTCAGAGGAATGTTATCAAGGGTTTGAAGCAGGAAGCATGATTTGGATGTATAGGAAAGCCAGGAAGTAATTATATCTTTAAAATGATGAGTAACATTGGGTCTTTAAGAAGATTGAGGTTGATTGACGACACGGAGAAATCAGAAGTGGGGAATTTAGGTGAAGTTTGAAATCACCTAGGGGGCATGGATGGAATGCTATTGCTGGATGAATGAAGCTGGAATTAATAGAAATATTTTCAGACAGAGATTATAAAGAAAGAAAGAACTTTCATTCATAAATTCTTAATCTCAGAACGCCCCTAAAGCTCTTCACAGCCAATTAAGTGCTTTTGAAATGTAGTCGCTGTTGTAACATGGGAAACACAACGACCAATGTGCAAGATAGTAATACATCTGTGACGCCCATAGATGGGGCTCCAACATACACATGTATTGCAAATACCACTGTATCTCCTGCCAAAGCAAGATGACCACCGATACTTGTGCACATGAGCACTTGTCAGCGCATTCACAGAATCCAACGACGTCATCTGTAGAGACACACATCCCCCCTCATAAACGGTGATAGCTTCTTTTCGGCCATGTTCAAACTTTCCGCACATCCTGAGCTCCACAGCAGGCAGGTGCTCAGGACATGGCCATTATCCTTTCCCTGTCTCTCCTACTTTCTCTCTCTCTCCTCAGCCATTTATTTCGATATTTCACCTTTTCATAAATTTCTAAAGAAGACACCAATGTGATGTGTCATTTTAATTGGGGGTTGGGGTTGAGGATGGACAGACGGAGTGGGTCCCGTTTGCCACTTGCTCTTTCCAGCCCTTGACTTGAGAGGTTTGGGGTGAGCTGTGGATGTTGGGATTGTTAAAAGTGTCAACTTGATGCTGCCAGCGCTGTAACATTTGCAATTCTAGTGATGACAGCGCATGCACCCTGCTGCACATTGCCCCCTTTAAAGAAGACGGCTGCATATACAATTGTGTATGCGTGACACTGATAGCAAACGCAACCTGCAAATACAACTGGTGGCTATTGAGACAGAGGCCTGAATTTTCACAGTAACCAAAATGGCTGGAGCTCTGATTCCGGGAGGTCCGTCCCTGAACCCAGCACACACCATTTTCACCAGGAGGATAGGGGAAATTGGCGGGAAGTTCTTTGCACATCCGTGGCCATACATGTAAAAGTGCAGCTGCCTTCAGACAGATCCAATTTTCATCACAATAATCTCCAAAGCACGACTTGTGGGCTTTAAATATTTGAGGAAAAGGTCTAAAGCTGCTGGAGTTACTTGGAGAGGGAAGTTGTCCCTTTGGGAGAGGTCAAGTGCCCCTTTGGGAGAGGTCCTTGGGATTTTTAAGAGTAGACATGAATGTGCATTAAAAGTGGAACTTTCAAGTCATTTAAATCCCCAGGCCATCTAGCCTGCAGTTAAAAACAATGCACGCTTACTATTTCACTGTTTATTGACATAAGGATTAATGCTGCTTTACTGCTTCCACAACCTATCATCACTGTAGGGTGTGGGTGTGGGCTATAAATTCACAGTTTGATTGATAGCTCCAAGTGATTATAAAGAGATTAGCTGCCTTTGATGGAGGCTAGTAATACAAATGTACGTTTTCATAAAGGATTAAGTACTTAATAGAATTTTTTAAACTAAGGGATTAAGCACTTGAATTTAAATTAGTTTTTTGTAAATATAGCATGGAGGGTACGAGGGGCCATTGGGGGGGGATGTGAGTAGAGGGACCTAGGATGGCAGAAAGGGATGAAGGGCCATGGGGGTAGGTATAGGGGCATAGGTTAACATTGAGGGTATGAGGGTCTTTGAGTGGGTAGAGGGGCATAGATTGGTATGGAGGGTAGGCGGGGCCATGGGGTGGTTGAGAAGCATGAGGTGGCATGGATGGGGCATGGGGAGTATGTGGGGTGTGAGTGGTGAGAGCTAGAGGGCTTTTTTTTGTTTTATTGTTTTTATTGTAACTCGGACAAAATCCTGGAGCACGAGGTGGGCCTTTTAAGTAGCTTGGCTCAGCATGTGGCGCCCCTGTGGCTGTTTCTGAACTCTTTCTGCAGGCAGCGGCCTCCAGTTAGCACCACCTTCCCACTGAAAGAAAAAATCTGATCATTCTTGGCATTTTCTCTCAAGTTGAGTATGCAGATTTGGGAATTTTCTGACCCTGTGGGGGGGAAAATTCAGCTCGGAGAGTGTAATATTTAAAAGAGAATTAGATTACCAGCTGCAAAGGATATGGCTAAAGGGCCGGAAATGGCACTCGAGTTGAGGATCTAACATTGGTACAGTATGAATGATACCCAAAATCTCCTTTTGCACTGTAGCATCAATGATTCAGTCAACTATAGTTTTATTATTGTAATATTAATCCTAAACTACTAAAGCACTAACTTTATTTAAAAATGAAAATTAACTTATGTTCGCGTTCCATCTTTTTCCTTCCATTTTCTTGGTTCTTTTTAAGTTTAAATTTTTACCCCTTTATTATTTATAATTTTTAATATTGGACGAGCAGACATTTCCTCCAGTTGAATACTGGGACAACTGAAGTCATTGTCCATGGTTCCCAACACAGACTCCATTCTCAGGGAGAGATAGTGGCATTGTTGCTGGACTGGTATTCCAGAGACCCAGGGTAATGCTCTGGGGACCCAGGTTCAAATCTCACCATAGTAGGATGGTAAAATTTAAACTCAGTAAAAATCTGGAGTTAGAAGTCTAATGATAACCATGAAACCATTGTTGATTGTCATAAAAACCCACCTGGTTCACTAATGCCCTTTAGGGAAGGAAATCTGCCCATCGCCCCTGTGTTCAATGACCGACATTGGCTCCCAGTTTTTGTTTCTATAGCTCTCGGAGCGAAAGGGATCAAAGGGTATGGGGAGAAAGCGGGAGCAGGCTATTGAGTTGGATGATCAGCCATGATCATAATCAATGGCGGAGCAGGCTCGAAGGGCCGAATGGCCTACTCCTCCTGGTTTCTATGTTTCTCAGTCCACTATTTCTAGCCCTGATAACTATGTTAGCTGAGCAAGGCCATTTTCAACCTGACCGCAGGCTGAGTTTCTGATGACATAACTGCACCATCACCAGCTTCCGCCTCTGTAACATTGCTCGACTGTGACCTTCCCTCAGCTTTTCCATTAAATCCTGATCTGTGCTTTTATTATCTCTAGACTTGAATTTTCGAATGGCTGGCCTCCCATCTTTCACCTTACTTCAACTTGTGGTTATCCAAAACTCTGCTGACCATACCTTAAACAGTTCCAAAAGTCATTTACCCAATTCTTCATTTTGAGTTCTCTGCCTGAAGGCAGGTCTGCCCACAGTTGAAAGGAGGCAGGTCTCAAATGTGCCCTAGTCGAAATGGGGATCAAACCCCATTGCTGTTGGCACTAATCTGATCCACATCGGCCATCCAGCCAACTGAGCCAACCAGGCCCTCAAGGAGTCCAGGTTACTGTTCTGTGGCAACATACACCTTTACATGCATGTTGTAGTCTGGAGCTATGAATAGTGATGGTAGAGACTCAGTTTTCTTTCCATCAAATGGCTGACTGGGAATCTCTCCCACTCTTGCTGCCTGTCATTGGCATGTGTTGGAAGGATTTACAAGTTGATATCCAGCCTGTTTGGCTACATTATAAATGCATCTTCCTTGGCCATCAAGTCCTGGGTAGGACTCAAATCCAGAGCTTCTGGCTCAGAGGCACGGACACTACCCACTGCGCCACATGATGTTCACATTTACGCAATAACCCCTGTGTTTACCAACCTTCACTGGCTTTCCATCTGTCAAAGCCATAATTTAAAAATTCTCAGCCTTGTTCTCAATTCTGGCCTCCTGGTGTATTCCCTGATTTTAATTGCACTGTCATTGATGAACATGCTTTCAGCTCCCTAGCCGATTCTCTCCTCTTTTCAGTTGCTCCTAAAAACTTACTACTTTGATCAAGCTTTAGGTCATCTTTACTGATTTTTCCCCTTTTCCAGCTCAGCGTCAAAAAATGTCAAACATGTTTTTATCGATGTCATCCCTTTGTTAAGTGTCCTGGTGCGTTTTACTATGTTAAATGTATATAAATGCAAGTAGTTTTCTTTTTCACCAAATTTCTAATGAGAACAGTGACGGGGTAGGGGAGATTGGGGTTGGTGTGAATGATGCAGATGTTGTCAATGTCCCTCATTGCAGGGCTTGATGCTTATATGTAAGAGATCCCAACATCTTCTCCTTTAGAGAACCATCCCCATTACACTCACTGGACCTTCATCAATGAGCCTGTAACCTAGATGTACATTGTGAATGCCAAGATAAAGTTGATTCCATCCTTCTCTTTTAGTTAATGTAAATAACTTTTAACTGGTTCCTCATTCCTCTTACTTGCAGAATCCCCTCTGGCTTTCACCCATGCTCCTGGCTGCATGTTCATTACTGACCTGAGGAGTGAGCAGGAGGTGAGCAGTAACTATGCTGCTGACACAGAAACCCCATGTGTTTTCTGCATTTCTCAGAATCCGCTCCACTATAGCGTTGCCTCAGTTACCACAGTTAAGAAATTCAAGGCCCTGGACACTCTGATTCAGCAAGACCCAGGTAAGAAGAGAACGTTAATCACAGCTAAATGATATTGGGGTTCAGATTTCAAATGTGTGAAGACACTTATTAACAGTTATCCTAGAAATGGGCCTGGAAGTGGGGGTTTGGCAAGAACCTCCAGTACTTTTCTGCAGCTATCCAACTTTATTGATCGTTTCCAACAACCACCCCCACCCTCATATCCTGAGAAGGAGAAAATCCCCACCTCCCCAATCTTTCTGCGATAGTCAATACACCTTCAGAGAACTATCCCCATTACACTCTCAGGAACCTCTTTCACTCATCTTCAGTCCCCATGTTGGGCTCGGTGAGTCTGTGCAGTTTCCCAGCCTTCAGACTAAGTAATTCCACAGTTCCCAGCTAGGTTCCCTTCCTGCCAAGGCAGCCCGATCTCATTCAACTTCCCACCCTCCTCTCTGCCACTGTCTGCCAAACCCAACTCTGTGATGTTACACTTGGAGGCAGGGGCCTGCGAGATACTGTCCTGGGATTCCCATCTGTTCCATCCACAGTCAGTGGTAAGTGCAGCTACGTGAAGCAGGCATACTTGCCTTACAAGCATTGGAAATAGATCCTCCCACCATATCCCAATGACAGTTGATCCAAGAGAGTGGCAGATCAACAAGGGAGCAGACATGAGCAGAAACTGGAATATTATTATGGTGAGTTAGATGCGCAAGTTGACCTTTTCCTATGGTATTTTGATTTGTGGATGGATCTCTAGAGTGTTGGTGTATTGGGTTTTTCCCCTGTTAATTTTTCCAACCAAATCCTTTCAGCAAGCTATATGGTAATGGAGTGACCATGCCAACTTTGAGAAGATGAAGAGTGTCTTTTCCTGTAATGACTCTATGATTATACCTCTAATTGATGACTTTGTTTTTTATAGGGACTTGCTGCCTTCCTGTACCACATTCAGAAGCCATTTCTCATTGTGAGCTGAGGTGGTGTTTATCAACTCGCTCTTTACCTGCAAAGGGCGTCATAGCCAAAGCCAATCTTGAGTTTGCCCAATGTCCGCACATAGGCTTTTAAGCTAAGGAGAGGAACAGCAATGCTGATTGACTGCGCTTCTCCCAACACCCTCCTCCCAACCCTAAATTAACTGAGAACATTTACACTTCACTGATGTCCTGGTTAAGATGGTCCAACTCAATGCCACAGCATTAGGGTCCAGAACTATAAGATAACTAATTCATATGCTGCCTTTAACATAGTCAAACATCCCATGGAGCATTATCAGATTAAACTTAATACTGAACGCACAAGGAGATATTAGGGCAGATGCCCAGAAGGGAAAGTCAGTTCAGACCAATAATCTTATTTCCCAGTTTTTATGGTGTTCCATTTGAAGGTATACAAGACCAGTTTGCACCAGTATTCTTATTTTTCAGTGTTTGCTGTTTTTTTTTGTTCTGGGTGACCAAAGGCTTGGTCAAAGTGTTAGGTTTTAAGTAGCATCTTAAAGGAGGAGAGAGAGTAGGATGGATTTAGTGGGGGAATTCCCGAGCTTAAGACCTAGGCAGCTAGCACAGCTGCCAGTGGCGGAGAGATTAAAATTGGGGATGTGCAATTGGCCAGAATTGGGGGAATGGAAATTTCACTCAGGATTGTAGGGCTGGAAGAGGTTTCAGAGGTAGGATAGTGCAACCACCTATAGCTTTAACTGCTGGGCAGCTCGGTGGAGATTCTTTGAATGGAAAACTTATTGGCACAAAAAGTGCCCGGAAGAAAATTTTTGTTTGCAACTGAGTTACCACAAATAAGACTAAGATGACAGATTACCCTACTGATAGTAACACAGATTGGCTTGGGTACAGTTTCCACTGGACCCGCAACCTGAATCCAAATTAAACCCCATTACTGTAAAGAATCTGTACTGTGCTCACCAATTATCAATATGCAATAACAATTGGGTCTTGTTCCAATTATTCAAAACTAGCGCAGTTGAACTGCACATCTTAGAATGTAATTGAACCAGTTGGAATGAAACTTAATGATTCATGTTTCTGCCCTGGTCAGGCAATCGAGGTATCAAGCATTTATTACTTGAAAACCAACTGCTGAAAGCCTGCCTCTCCCTGTCACATGCAAGATCTGTGCTCATCACCACTGGATTTCCAACCCACTTCAATCACCAGCCTCCAGAGGAGACGGATGGTCCTCCAGGAGCTATTGCCATAGCAGCTATGTTGCAGGCTCAGAAGAAAAACGTCGTCATAGTAACAGATCAAAGAGCCTTAGAGATGAACAAAAAGATTATTGAAGAAGCTGTTGAGCAAGGTACTTATATTTTTCCTTTTTAATAAATGCTGTTTGATCTGGCTGCAGATGAAGACTAAAGATTTGGGGCAGTATTTAATGAAAGTGATGGGAGTCTTGCCCACCGGCTGGAGAACTGGCGAGAGCCCTGCATCATCTCTTTTAGGGAGGCCTGCTGAATTAAGCGCTGGTTGGAATTAAGGACCCTGGGGTGGAAGTCCCGTCCTCGCATAGCTGCTCATCAGCAGAGCTAAGGCCAGCAACTGTGTTGAAGGGCAGCGCCACTGGATGGCCGCGGCTAGTACGACACCAGCCCAAGGTCTAGGATTGTCACTGGGTCCCAGGTCACGTGTGAGATGGTTGGGTGGGGGGGGAGGGGGTGCTCATGGGGGTAGGGGGAGCTCATGGGGGTAGGGGGAGAGGGGTTCAGCAGCAAGGGCAGAGGGGTGGCCCTCAGGGAGCCACCCGTTCCTGATACCAGGCCCCTTGATCAGACACGCTGCCTTTGAAAGAAGGACCCCTCCTCCACCCCTTACCCCTGCTACCGCCCCCCTCCCCTCAGCACCACAGGGAGCCCGCAACTCTGCACAGGTTTCCTTGTTGTGCTTCCCTGCATGGCAAATTCCCTGCCTGATGCTGGGCTAATACCAGTGAAGGTAGGGGACCTTCCCACCACAGACTTAATCGAGGTGGAGGCGGGGATGCGATGGGATTGCCAGCCGCCAACCAGGAGAGTCGTGTGCAGACAGTGCCACACACTGGGGCCTGGGGCTGGACGGGGTGGGGGGTTGGTGGTCCCAGGCTCCGTGTTTTAAATGGAGTTTCTCACTGTCCAGACTGAGCAGCCAGAGCTGCAGACTGGCTTAAATAAAAATCAGAACCAGAGAGTTCCAATCTTTTTAAAATCGGTCTGTCAGCATCGCCTAGTTGCTGTGCTGCTGCTTCCAAACTACAGGCAGCTTCGTGGGTCTGTTTTTTTTGTTTTTTGAAAAGCCTGCCAGAAAACCAAAGCTGCCTGAAGGTCAACAGCAGTGCAGTAGCTGTCAGGAGAGTGCTCTTGCTTGAAAAACGGTAAGTGAAGCCCCTGCAATTTTGGAACCAATTGGATGCTGTGTGTGTGCACATATGCGCACGTTGTGGGGTAAGAGGGGTTGGTGGCAGTGGAGAGGGAGTTAGGTTGGGGGAGTTAGGTTGGGGGAGTTAGGTTGGGGGAGTTAGGTTGGGGGAGTTAGGTTGGGGGAGTTAGGTCGGGGGAGTTAGGTTGGGGGAGTTAGGTTGGGGGAGTTAGGTTGGGGGAGTTAGGTTGGACGGGGAGGTTGGGAAGTAGGTTGTCAGGAGTAAGGTGGAGGGGGAGGTTGGAGGGGGTAGGGTGGAGTTGGAGGGTGGGGGGAGGTAAGTTGGGGGAAGGGTGGAGGGGGTAGGTTGGGTGGTGTAGGTTTGGGGGAACGGACTTGGAGAAGGGTAGGGGAGGTTGGGGGGGAAATGGTGAGGGGCGTGGTTTTGGAGAGCTGGTTGTGGGGCCAGTGGAGAGGCTAGGGGGAATGGGAGGGGATTGGAGGGGGAAATTTGGGGTTGGGGGGGGGAGTGTTGTGGGGTGGTTAGTTACAGAGTTGAATTGTTCTGTAAATGTAGTGACCACTTTCCTAGCATCAGTTGATTGCTCTGTGATTCATTATCATTAGAGAATCAGCATTGGGCCTCCAATTTCACCATTGCTACAGTCACTTTGCCTACTGCGTGCAGGTGTAATGAAAGAAAGATAAAACCTATATTTATACAGCACTTGTCACAATGTTCCAAATTGCTTTACAGCCAATTAAATACTTTTGAGTTACAGTCACTGGTATAATCTAAGCAATGATATTAATTGGTGGAGCAGACTCAAAGGGTCGAATGGCCTGCTTCTGCTCACAATACAAATGCTCCTATGTCATTCTGGGATGGATGAGTTGAACTGGGCTAGATGGCTTTTTTCATCCATAATTAGCTTGTGAATAAAGGGTGGGATCATGGCTGGGGTTCTATTTATCCTGTTGCTAATGAAAGTTTACTGTGAGCAGGATTTGTGGGGCAAGATTGCCAGGACAGAAGTGCGTAATGGGCTTATAGTGAATCAGTAACCTGTTTTACAATGCACATTCTCAAGAGTCTTTTCCATTGACTTCAATCCTGTCCTTTTGTCTACTTACCTATTATCCAACACTATCTTGGCGCCTTTTATGAGGTTTTTGAGGTATTGAAATATCGTGATAAAATTGTGTTGCGTAGTAGATTTGAAAAATTTATTGTAATGAGAAGCAGCAATCAACAGTCTTCAGACTTACTGATCAAGAAAACACAGATATAATTGTGAACCATTCAGTCTTTGTTCTTTGGCCTTTTAAAATTCGTGTTGCATAGATACCCGAGGGCTCCAATGCTTCTCACTGACAGTGAAGACTTATGTTGTTCAATCATTCCACTTTGTTGCTCAGAAGTTATTTGATCTTTCTACCCCATGAGATTACCGATAAATAGAATCCAATTACACTGCTTGTATGAAATAATTATATTGGATAATATCGTGCACCCAGGCAGAAGAAAATTTTATTCTGCTTCTACAGAATGGAAAAGGCCTTGTGCAGTTTATCTGGGTTGCAAATATTGAACCTTCTCCAAATATGAATTTACCGTCACTGTGTCCATATGGTGCTATGCGCAGAACATGTTAATGAGGGCTAAGGCAGTCACCGAAATCAGTGTTATTGTCTGCACAGTGTTAAAATAACTAATTGGATATTTTCCTGTCAAATTAACAATATTGCATGATGCTGTTAAAGTAAAATTTGTATTTTCTGGTTTGTTTAATAGTCGCGGTGGGATCACCTATAAGGCGCACACAAACAAACACTGCATTATATTATAAACACTCCTTTTAAAATTAACAACCCATGCTGCATATATATCGGATGATATTTGTAACCAGATGCCAACAATGGGTGTCATCATTTTACTAGGACCTTTCTGTGATTGGTGAATTGATCGGTGAATTTTGAGAGGGAAAAAATAGCTTGCATGTTTGGTGGGAAGGGTTAAAGTGGTGTGCGGGGAGGAGTAAGGGGCCTGGATACAGGAGAAGCACTGGGGCCCATGATTTCTTCCCCTGGCCCTGCTGCCACCCTCCAGCCTGATTAAATGTTCCCGCCACCAAACTTGCCAGGGTGGAGGACATTCAATTCCACCTTTGCTGTTGGCTTTACCATAGCTGTTTCCTTTTTGAATGATACAGTTTTCTTTCCATTGTTAATCCCTCATTTGACCCCAACATTTTTTTAACCTGTAAAGAAGCAGAACAGGCAAGGAATGATCTTGGCTTTTTTCTCCTCACACCCACGCATACGCATCTTGTAGCAGAAATGACTGGGCAACAATCAGATGAGGGAAGAAACCCTGATTGAGTACTGGGACCAATTGTAGGACCTATTGCATAACTGAGATGGCCTAACTCAGCCATAGTTTAGGTGGGGAATAAATCTGGGATTTAATTGGTTTTTGTGGCTATGTGCACAGGCACCCTTAGCAAGCCCAATGGGTGATAACTACCCAAAGTTGTCCAATGGATGTGAGGTTTGAGTGGTCAGCAGCATTGAGGCTTGAAATCATGACCTCTTTGGACTGTTTGATTCCCAGCTTACCCCAATCTCCACCCCTACCCCTCCCAAAATGAGGGGATTTTCCATTAGTGTTAACTGGAAAAAGCAATTAACAGATCACACTTAACGGATTCACCTCAATCCTTGGAAAAGCTGGTAATTGTCACCATCATGCAGAAGCCTCGTTAGACCTTTACCATTGTTGGCACTGAATATTCGAAACATTCAAGGTAACATAGAATCATAGAATGGTCACAGCATCACAGCGCTGAAAGAGGCCATTCGGCCCTTTATGATTGTGCTGGCTCTCTGCAAGAACAACTCGCCTAGTCCCACTCCACTGCCTTTTCCCTGTAGCCCTGCAGTTTTTTTCTCTTCCTCCATAACACACAGCAGTGCATTCCAGATCCTAACCCCTCATTATCTAAAAAGATTTTCCTCAAGTTGCTGTTGCTTCTTGTGCCAATCACCTCAAATTTGTGTCCTCTGGTTCCTGACCCTTCCATCAATGGGAATAGTTTCTCCCTACCTCCAGATTCCTCATTATTTTGAAACCTCTCTATCAAATTTCCTCTAAACTTTCTCTTATCTAAAGAGAACAATCCCAGCTTCTCCAATCTATCCATATGACTGAAAGCCCTTCATGCCTGGCACCATTTTCGTAAATCATTTCCGGATTCTTTCTAATGCCTTCACATCCTTCCTAATGCATCATGCCCAGAATTGGACACAATATTCCAATTGAGGCCAAACCAGTGTTTTGTAAAGCAAAGATAAAAATACCTGGAAAAACTCAGCAGGTCTGACAGCATCTGCGGAGAGGAACTCAGTTAACGTTTCGAGTCCGTATGACTCTTCAACAGAACTAAGGAAAAATAGAAAAGAGATGAAATATAAGCTGGTTGAGGGGGGTGGGACAAGTAGAACTGGATAGAGGGCCAGTGATAGGTGGAGATTGCCAAAAGATGTCATAGACAAAAGGACAAAGAGGTGTTGAAGGTGGTGATATTATCTAAGGAATGTGCTAATAGTTGACATTAAGAGTAGAAAGCAGGACAAGCAAGGTACAGATAGCCCTAGTGGGGCTGGGGTGAAGGAATCGAAATAGGCTAAAAGTTAGAGGTAAAACAATGGATGGAAATACATTTAAAAATAATGGAAATAGGTGGGAAAAGAAAAATCTATATAAATTATTGGACAAAAGGGGGATCAGAAAGGGGATGGGGATGGAGGAGAGAGTTCATGATCTAAAATTGTTGAACTCAATATTCAGTCCAGAAGGCTGTAAAGTGCCTAGTCGGAAGATGAGGTGCTGTTCCTCCAGTTTGCGTTGAGCTTCACTGGAACTTTGCAGCAGGTCAAGGATGGACATGTGGGCATGAGAGCAGGGTGGAGTGTTGAAATGGCAAGCGACAGGGAGGTCTGGGTCGTGCTTGCGGATAGACTGAAGGTGTTCTGCAAAGCGGTCATCCAGTCTGCGTTTGGTGTCTCCAATGTAGAGGAAACCGCATTGGGAGCAGCGAATGCAGTAGACTAAATTGAATGTTTTGTAATGGTTCATCATGACTTCCTTGTTTTTGTACTCAATGTCTCTGCTTATAAAGCCAAGATCCCATATGCCTTATTAACTACTTTCTCAACCTGCCCTGCCACCTTCAATGTTTTATGTACATATACCCCTAGATCTCTCTGTTCCTGCACCCCCTTTAAAATTGTACCTTTTGTTTTATGTTTCGTCTCCTCGTTCTTCCTCCCAAAATGTATCACTTCATGCGCCCCTGCACTAAATTTCATCTGCCATGTGTCTGCCCATTCCACTGACCTGTCTATGTCCTTAAAGTTTATCACTATCTTCCTCAGTTCATACTGAAAATCCACACAGGATCATGTCAACATCTAGAAGAGAAAGGTTAATACTTGGAATAGGATTGTTCATCAGTTCTGATTAATCTGTCCCTTACTCTTGCAGATCCTGACTTGCTGCTGTGTATATCCAATATTCACAGTGTCTCATTACTTCAAGCCTGTCTTCTTTTTGTCCTTAGGAGTGCTGAAAACCTCCGTCCCTGTCGTTAGCTTCCAGAATGATGATGAAGATTCATCCCTAAAGTTCCTTTGTCATGATAAAAATCCGCAGTTTCCAAGGTAAACCTTAACTGTAAAGGGTGGGCTGGGAGGCGATGGAACATCACCCACTAGTAAAAGTAGATGTCGTTCCACGATTGGAATCATCCACCAGTAAAATTAGGGGTCACTCTACCATTGGACATCATTTGTCGGGTAAAATGGGGGTCACTGTACAATTGGGCATCATTCATCAGTAAAACCGGAGGTCACACTACAATTGCACATGACCCATTTTGAAAACTAGGGGTCAGTCCCTCAGTACTGCACCGAGATGTCAACCTAGATTACACGTTGAAGTCGCTAGACTTGAATTAGAGGGGAATAAGTTAAATAAATAAAAATGGTAGCTCTAAGGAGCTGTGGAATTTGTGTTGGGGAAGTTTTTTTTATTCTTTCTTGGAATGCGAGTGTTAGAATAAACAAAGAAAAGTACAGCACAGGAGCAGGCCCTTTGGCCCTCCAAGCCTGCGCCGATCATATTGCCCATCAGTTAAAACATTTTGCACTTCTGGGGTCCGTATCCCTCTATTCCCATCCTATTCATGTATTTGTCAAGCTGCCTCTTAAACACCACTATCGTACCTGCTTCCACCACCACCTCTGGCAGTGAATTCCAGACACTCACTACCCTCTGCATAAAAAAACTTGCCCCACAAATCTCCTCTATAGTTTTCTCCTCTTACCTTAAATCTATGTCCCCTAGTAATTGACTCTTCCACCCTGGGAAAAAGCTTCTGACTATCTACTCTGTCCATGCCACTCAAAATTTTGTAAACTTCTATCAAGTCGCCCCTCAATCTCCGTCGCTCTAGTGAGAACAATCCGAGTTTCTCCAATCTCTCCTCATAGCTAATAACCTCCAGACCAGGCAGCATTTGTTGTCCATCCCTAATTGCCCTTGAATTGAGTGGCTTGCTAGGCCATTTCAGAGGGCAGTTAAGAGTCAATCACATTGCTGTGGGTCTGGAGTCACATCTAGGCCAGACTGGGTAAGGATGGCAGATTTCCTTCCCTAAAGAATATTAGTGAATCAGATGGGTTATCACAACAATCAATGATGGTTGCCATGGTCACCTTTTCTGAGATTAGCTTTCAATTTTAGATTTTATTAATTGAATTTAAATTCCACCAGCTGCCATGGTAGGATTTGAACCCATGTCCCCAGAGCATTATCTTGGGCCTCTGGATAACTAGTCCAGTGATGTGCCACTACTCCACCATCTCCCCAAATAGGTTGTGGACATCTTACTGTAATAAGTAACTTATGTGCAGGTTCAGTCATTAACAAGTTATTGAGCAATTTTGCATGACTGTATATGAACAGGTTTGACCATCTCGTAGCAATAGAACGTGCTGGAATGGCTGCAGATGGCAATTACTACAACGCATGGAAAGTGAACATTAAGCACTTGGTGGATCCAATTGACAAACTGTTCCTTGCAGCACAGAACATCCTTGGAATTGCCACAACAGGTAACTGCAAACCTAGGTTGAGTTAGAAATTTGTCTTTTTTTAAAAAAATTAATTTTTTCATGGGGTGTGGGCATCATTGACAAGGCCAGCATTTGTTGCCCATCCCTAATTGCTCTTGAACTGAGTGGCTTGCTAGGCCATTGCAGAGGGCAGTTAAGAGTCAACCTAATTACTATGGGTCTAGAGTCACATGTAGGCCAGACCAGGTAAGGATGGTAGATTTCCTTTCCTAAAGGACATTAGTGAACCAGATGGGTTTTTACAACAATTGATGACAGCTTCATGGTCACCATTACCGAGGCTAGCTTTATATTCTAGATTTATTTAATTCAATTTAAATTCCACCAGTTGCAGTGGTGCGATTTGAACCCACAGCCCCACAGCATTAGCCTAGGGCCTCTGGATTACTAGTGCAGTGACATTACTACTATGCTACTATCTCCCCGATAATTGAGAAAAAGGATTCCGCCAGTTGCTTGGATGTGTGAAGCCAGAACTGCTTCAAGAAGCTCAACACTATCTTGGACAGAGCAGTTTGCTTGATTGTTGCCACTGAACTCGCCACCCATACCTTCTCCCAACAGTACATTATGTCTAGGATTAGTAGGAGTTCTAGGATACATTGCATCAACACCCTGAGGTTATTTCAACAGCACCACCCTCCCCTGAGACTTCTGTCTCTCAGAAGAGCAGGAACTGAAATGTCATGGGAAAACTATCACCTCTGGCAAAATCCCCTGCATTTGATGGCCTACATCCTAAGGCTCAAAGAGGTAGCTGTGACCTTCTGAAATTCCTTAAGTTTTGGAACGGTCCCAGTGGATTGGAAAATAGCACATGTAGTACTGCAATTCAAGGGAGGAGGGAGAGAGAAAACAGGGAGCTACAGGCCAATTAGTCTGACGTCAGTTGTAAAGAAAAGGCTGAATCCATTATTAGGTAGTAGGATTAGGCGGAGTCAGCAGTGTTTATGGAAGGGAAATCAGGTTTTACAAATCTATTAGAGAATTTTGAAGATGTCACTAACAGGATAGATATAGAGGAGCCAATGCATGTAGTATATCTGGATTTTGAAAAGGCATCCGATAGGGTACCTCGTGAAAAATGTTTACGGACTTGTTGGGTTCAGGGTAAAGTATTGACATGGATAGAGGATTGGTTAAAGGGATGAGTAGGCCTCCACAAATAAGGAAAGATATGTATGCCTAAGTTTACTGGATTGATTTCTGAGTTGAGAGAGTTGTTCTATGACGAGTTGATAAGCAGAATGGGTCTATGTTCTCTGGAGTTTAGAAGAATGAGAGGATATCAGTGAAAGATTCTTACATGGCTTGACAGGGAAGATGCTGTAAGGTTGATTCCTGTGACTGGAGAACCTAGAAACTAGGGAGCATAGCCTCAAGATAAGGGATCAATCATATAGGACAGATCAAGAAAAATGTTTTCCTTCAGAAGGAACTGATCAATTGAGGAGACTGGGGATACTTAACTATTGAGCATATTCAAGGCTGAGATCAATAGATTTTTGGACTAGATGTTAGAATCATCTCTCTTTAAACTGGATTTTATTTTTTAAAATATGGAAGGACATTGTGTTATTTGGACATTGGAGGCTGCCCGAGAGTTTTTTTAAAAAACGATTATAAGTTCACCTTGGAACAAGCAGGCCTTTGCCAAGAAGTTACCTGAGCTATATGGTACTTGAGAAGGAGTTATCTGTTTGTTTTAAACAGCAAAGGACTTTAATTAATGAAAAACTGGAAGACAAAAAGGCAATCACATGGCAGAGGCAAACCTTAAGTTTGAACCTGTGTTCAGTCTTATTGGGCAAAGGCTGAGAGCAGAAGGCTATCTAAACCCCCTGTTTAAGAAGGGAGTGAGGCAAAAGATGGGAAATTACAGGCCGATTAGCCTGACCTCGGTCGTTGGTAAAATTTTTGAGTCCATTTTTAAGGATGCGATTTCAGAATACTTGGAAGTGCATTGTAAAATCGGGTAAAGTCAGCATGGTTTCATCAAGGGGAGGTCATGCCTGACAAATCTGTTAGAATTCTTTGAGGAGGTAACGAGCAGGTTAGGAAAAGGAGAGCCAATGGATGTTATCTACTTGGACTTCCAGAAGGCCTTTGACAAGGTGCCACACAGGAGGCTGCTCATTAAGGTAAGAGCTCATGGTGTTAGAGGCAAGGTACTAGCATGGATAGAAGATTGACTGTCTGGCAGGAGGCAGAGAGTGGGGATAAGGGGGTCCTTCTCAGGATGGCGGCCGGTGACTAGTGGAGTTCCGCAGGGATCAGTGTTGGGACCACAACTTTTCACATTATACATTAATGATCTAGATGAAGGAACTGAGGGCATCCTGGCTAAGTTTGCAGATGATACAAAGATAGGTGGAGGGACAGGTAGTATTGAGGAGGCGGGGAGGCTGCAGAAGGATTTGGACAAGTTAGGAGAATGGGCAAAGAAGTGGCAGATGGAATACAACGTGGGCAAGTGTGAGGTCATGCACTTTGGTAGGAAGAATAGAGGCATAGACTATTTTCTAAATGGGGAGAGAATTCAGAAATCTGGAGTGTAAATGGACTTGGGAGTCCTAGTCCAGGATTCTCTTAAGGTTAACTTGCAGGTTGAGTTGGTAGTTAGGAAGGCAAATGTAATGTTGGCATTTATTTTGAGAGGACTAGAATATAAAGCAGGGATGTGCTGCTGAGGCTTTATAAGGCTCTGGTCAGACCACATTTAGTATATTGTGAGCAATTTTGGGCCCTGTATCTCTGGAATGATGTGATGGCCCTGGAGTGGGTCCAGAGGAGGTTCACGAGAATGATCCCAGGAATGAAAGGCTTAATATGTGAGGAACGTTTGAGGACTCTGGGTCTATACTCGATGGAATTTAGAAGGATGAGGGGGAACTTCAGACTTAGAGCATCAAACTTCCGTGAACTTAAATTTTTTTTTTCTTTTCTAAGAAAGCTTTTTTCCATTCATTCAACTCTGACTGTGTGTGTGCTGGCGAAGTTTAAAACGGTAGGTTAGTTACACTCATGGATTACAATCACAAGTCAACTAGTTCTTGAAACTTGTTTAAAAGAAGTTTTGTTTTAAAATAACTCAACCATTCTGAGTTTTTTGAAAGAAGCCTGGTTAGAGTTTCTTTTCTTCTGGGTACTAGAGGTATAGGTACACAATTGGCCATTTCAGTGAGAAAATGAAATATTCAAATTAATGGTACGGCCTGCAGAGAGTGGGACTTGATAATTCGCACACTCCTCCCATTCTGGTTGTCACATAAGGGAATCGAGGGATATGGGAATGCAGCAGGAAAGTGGAGTTGAGGTTGAGCCATGATCTCATTGAATGATGGAACAGATTCAAGGAGCCGTATGAGCTAATTCTGCTCCTATTTCTTATGTTCTTGTGTACCTCCAAGTTATACGTTATTCTGACTTGGATATTTATCACTGTTCCTTCTTCATCTCTTGGTCCAAATCCTGGCATACACCCAAAGTTCAGTGGTCAGCCTTAGCACTCCTTAGCTATGGAGGGAGAAGATATTGGGGGTTCTCACGCCAGATTGCTATTGAGGAACCTGTGCAGTAAGTGTTGCATGTCTGCAGCTCATATCCTAAATTGTATCAAGTTCCGTCATCCCTATGCTGACTGACCACGACACTGGCTCCCAGTCTAGTCGAGCCTCAATTTCAAAGTTATCTTCCTTGTATTCAAATCCCATCACAGAATAACTGTCTCTGAAGCCTCCTCAAACCTACAACCCTCTGTATTCTTCCGATTCTGGCCTCTTGCACAGCACTGATTTTAATCACTCCACCATTGGTGTCTGTGTCTTCAGGTACAGGCCCTAACCTTGGCTCAATGAACTCTCCGCCTCTCCAACTCTCTTAAAGAGGCCTCTCTTAAAGTAGTTCCACCACTTACCCCTCTCTTAAAGTAGTTCCACCACTTACCCCCAGCCCCTTCCTCTGCCAATTACCTGTCCAGTTCAATCTTGAATTGGCTTATTTTTGGCTTCTGTTTGCCCGAGCTTTCATCGTGTCTCTTTGTTCTCTAGGTATCGGAGATGGAGGGAATGAACTGGGAATGGGAAAGGTGAAAGAGGACGTCAAAAAATACATTCACAACGGGGACCTGATAGCTTGCAACGTTGAAGCAGATTTTACAGTCATTGCAGGTGGGTTTATTGGGCTTTGTAGCAGTACCCTGGAGACTTGGAAGTTTGGTTTTGAAAATGTTTTAAATTAAATGATTTCAGAGTCACCTTTAAACAGTGACGTTCTGGAAACAGTGGCAGGGCTAATCATTCGGACACTGTTGTTAAGTCCCAGGGAGAGGGAGGATGCGAGTTATAATTCTCATGCTGTATGTTTTACTAATTTGAACTATGCTGAGTGTAGGCTGTGCTATCTCCTGGCTGTGATTGGTGGAGGTGATCAATTGGTTTAGTTTCTGGAGAGATTCAAGGGTTCTTGAGCTGAAAGATCAATGGCTCCCAGAAATGGAAGTGGGAATCGTAATGCACAATTAATCTCCACCTGTTCAAGGTAATACAGGCAGGTTGCAAACTTTGTTTGCTTCATTGCGCTATTGAGTGGCTGTGCACCACAGAAGGCAGCCCAGGTTTATGCGAGATTAATACCACTAAAAGCTAGCCTCATTACATAAAGTCAGCCTGCATCTCTTAAAGAGGTGATGCATTCTGGCTGAAGCAGGCACTGGAAGTAGTAGACATCTGACCTTAAAAAGTACTTTGCTGTCTGTAAAGTGATGCCCCCAGTTTGTGAAAATTGCTACAGAAATGCAGGCCTTTCTATCGATCCCAAACCATGCAAAACAATTCAGAGCAATTTATACAGCATCCTATAAAGGAGTATCGAAGTTCTTGTTTGCCTTAGTTGGAGTAACCTTATTGAAAAGGGCAAATACTGAGTTTGAGGGCTGCTTACACGAGCATGCTGCGCCAGGAAGCTATGAGCCACAGGTCTGCATACGTAACCTTCCATGCAGAAAGTTCCTAATGCTGGTCACACCACTCTGATAGGCAGTGAGTACTTCTAAGAATGTTGAGCTGGCTGAAGTATTTCAACCCACCTGTCAAATTGTTTTTTTGAAAGAAGCATCTCAGCTTTTAATTTTTTATGCTGCAAATTTGTTGATTATATAACCTCACCAAGATCATTTGAATAGTGAAACTAGAGTTTGCCAGAGGCAACATAATTGGTTGGGGGGAGGATTGGAACAGGTCAGTTTAATTTTATGCTCTCCTCTCATTTTCTTTAGACAGCTTTGAGGTCAAACAATTTATTCACAGTTTTTTAAAACTGGAATGTAGGCATCACTGGCAAGGCAAGGAAGAGTGAAGATGGTGAAACATGACAGAGCACAGCTCCCGGACTTTTGAATGCTGTATTCGAGGCCTGAGCACAGAAGGAGAGAGGCCTTGTAGCAACAGAATGGCCTCAAGACAAAATGCTTAAAAGGAAATGGGACCAGATAGCCATGGAGCTCGATGTGAAGAGTGTTGGCCAAGGACCTGGGTGCAGTTTAGTGACCTCACATGATTAGTCAGGGTGTGTTTAGTAAATGCATCTTCAAATGCCGTATTATTACAACCACATACCAGCTTTGCCAATGTTCAAATCACTGATGCCCTTCACTCACCTACCAACAATCTCTATCAAGCATGACTCATACCTCAGATTTGTAGCTTCATCTCATCCTCACACTTTTCATACTGCTGCATATCTCACAGCTTGCAGACATTGCCAGCTATTAAACCTTAAAGCCACATCACCCAGACAGATTGCACCACACTTACTGACACACTTCCCTTTCTCTTACATAATGACAGGCAGCTGCAGCTAACCAGCAGGGAATCAACAACCCTGCGTCCTCTCACCACCATAGGAGAAAACGGTGGTCACCTTTTGCTGAAGCTGTGGCCAGTGGTGGGTTGAGACCATCGAAGATGGCAATATGTTCCTACCTAATCTACCTTCTTGCACTCTGCCTACCCCTCATCATATAATCTCTTCTGATTTGCAAGTTGCAGATGGCATTACCATGCATGTCTTGCTTCCCTCCACACACCCCCCACCCGCCCCCACCATAATCCTAGCCTTGTGCCTTTCTCCTTTTAAATATGCAATAGCTGCCACCTGGCCAGGCAGCAGGTACAGGAGTAGGAAGAGCAAGAGCAAGAGGACACTGATGACGAAGAACATCGTCACTCAATCTCTCACTCATAGCTGCCAGCTCAAATATACTGGCATTGTGCATACCTTAGAGGACAGCAGATAGACACAATCTGTACATGGTGAGAAACCAGGGATGAGTGGTCTGCAGCCAATGCAAGGGGAAACAATAGCATGGATACCAGCTCCCTGGAGGGGGAGGTTAGGTGGGTACCAGCTCCCAGAGGCTGAGGTAGCTTGGGTACAAGCTCCCTGGTGGCTGAGGTAGCATGGGTACCAGCTCCCCAGAGGGCAAGGTAGCATGGGTACCAGTTCCCCAGAGGGTGAGGTAGCATGGGTACCAACTCCCCGGAGGCTGAGGTCAAATGAGTTCTGCTGTAGAATACTCAGACGAGGACTTGGATAGGGTGGTGCACAAAAAAAAAACTGATGGGAATGTGTATAGAAATACTTGGTGCATTGGCAGGCCTACCAGAGAGCCCGCTGTGTCAAGGAGTGTGGAGGAATCCAGCAGCAACTTGGCATACTGCTTTGTGCAGAGCTTGGAGCCCATCCTTTCCAGCATGGAAATGGTGGCTAACTCCATGACAACACTGGCTGATTTCTCAGCTTCCATTGCAACACAAACAAAAGCCAGACAGTGTCAGTGTGCTGCAGCAGAAGCTCAGATGGAAATTATGAATATTCAGCTTGTTACCATGCAGGTTCAGACTGTCCCTGTCACGGCTGCAGATACCAGTGTTTAAAGGGATTTCAGACTCTCCTAGCAGTCCTGTAATCTGTCCTTCAACAGATGACTAGTATTGCTGCGACACTGCACTGGAGGTGTAGCACTGGCTCCATGGTGCATAAGCCTGCTGTTCTGTCTCAGGATGACAGCACCACACTCTGTCAGCCAGCCCAGACTGCTACCTTCCATGCTGAGATGATGCAGTTGCTAAGATGATGCAATCCAAAGTTGGAGCTTCTGTGGCCAAGAGCTGATGGAGCCATCCTGCAAGGACTTCTGCTTTCTCCCAGTGAAACTCAGAGGTGTTCCACCAGCCATCCTGCGTAAGAACACTAGACCAGGCAAAGGCAGGACACAAAGAGAACGCTCGAGGATGACGAGTTGGGTTTTGTATAGAATATTGTGTGTTCTGTTGGATAAAGTTATTATTGAATTGCTATAGCGCCCTCACCAAGGTGGCATCTAGTGAGAGCCAAGATGGAAGCAAGCATGCTCAATGCTGACGCATTTTGGTACTAGAGGACCATCCATTTGCTGAAAACACAGGCACTATCAATTCCAATTTTACAACCCATGCACTTAGAGTGTTTTTACATAGAAAAATGAACAAGCCTGCTGCTACTGACCTTGCTCACAAAGAACCAGTGGTATCACAGACCCAGCAAGATGAGGGGCTACAATCTACCATCAGGTTAAGTCCATCTATTTCTGCAAGTTAAATATTGGTTGGGATTGTGTCTTATCCTGTGCATTTGCACTGCTCAGCAATGGGACGCCTGTAATTCTGTGTTGAAATACATTGGACCAAGAGGCCACTCAATAGAAATATTAAATAGGGGGAGTGCAGAAGACAGGTGTTGCTCTCCAGCACAGGGCACAGGCTTTTAAATTAAAGTAGATATGGTTTATAATTGTCACTGAAAATGGGGCAGCTCATTTGCAACTTAGATGAGAAGGCTGGTTAGAGCAATTAGTTAATTAGACCTCATAAGTCTGGAACTGCTTATGTCTTGCTTATGATCTAGAGATAATTCAGTGAAGGTTTATGCACATCCCCGTTGCACATAAAACTATGTGAAATATAAGCAATTACGTTTAGAATTCTTACATTACCTTACATGACAGCTGGCTCAGGATTTCAGAAATGTGGTTGGAGATGTGCTTTGAAATGAAGGCATATGAATATGGGATATGATCGACATTTACAGAGGGAGGCAGTAGTGTAGTGGTAATATTACTGGACTAGTAATCCAGAGGCCCAAGCTAATGATCTGGGAACACGGGCCCAGATATCACCATGACAGGTGGTGGAATTTAATTCAGTTAATGAAGGCTAGTCTCAGTCATGGTGACCATGAAATTATAATCGGTTGCTGTAAAAACCCATCTGGTTCACTAATGCCTTTTAGGGAAGGAAATCTGCCACCCTTACCTGGTCTGCTCTACATGTGACTCCAGACCCACAGCAATGTGGTCGACTCTTAACTTCCCTCTGAAATGGCTATCAAGCCACTTAGTTCAAGGGCATTTAGGTATGGGTAACAAATGCTGACCTTGCCAGAGATGCCCACATCCCATGAAAGAATAAAGTAAGTTCAGAAGGAGGCCATTCAGCCCACCTGGTCTGGGCTGGTTCTGTTAATGTATCCCCCACTAATCTCACCGCTCTAAAGAACCATAAGAGTTTACAGCACTGAAAACATCTATCCCTGCAATTAGTTTCTCTCAGTAACTTCTAGACAAGATAACTTTTCAGCGATGGACATTAGTATTCCATAAAAGCAATTGACAGCTTGTGTGGAATGGGTGGGTGTCTATCATAGAACTGTTACAGGCTCTGTAATTAGCGGGATTGATAGGCTGAATGGCCCTTTCTCACTCTTGAGTCCTTGAGATTTGACTAACTCAAAACAGATCTCTTCCAGTTTACAACCAGCAGAAGAAGCAATTTTAAACAGCAGTGTGTTTTATTAGGTGTATCAAACTGGGGAGGTTATGCTGTAGCCTGTGGTCTCTACATTCTCAACAACTGTACAATCCATGAACGCTACCTGCGCAAAGCAGTTGGATTCCCTAAGACCTCTGAAATGGATGAATATATTTCAGCACTGCCGACTGTCCATAAGGTAAAAGTTTATTTTCTCACCAGAATAGAGGAACATTTCTCTCTCTCCTTTTCCTCCAGTGGAGTTGCATCCTCCTCCTATTATTCACTCCCTCTTTCTGTCTTTTATTTTGTCAATACTACTAAGCTCATTGATCCTGAGTTTAACTCTCTTGTTCCTTCAGAGCTTGCCCTTACAGATTCTTCCTCTTCCCTGCATCTTGAAATCAAGACTTGTCTCATACACTCTTTTCTGGTTCACTCCTCCCCAGGATCTCAAAACTGTGGAACTTACCACCTCTTAGTTTTCCCCTCCTCCGACATTCAAAAGCTTTCAAAGAGGAGAATGTGCAGTTTTGTCCTGGGATAGTATTCCAACGCCACTAACAAAATAAACAGGTTATCTGGTCATTAACAGATGTTTTATTTTGTGGCTACCATGTTTCCTACATTACAACAGTGACTACATTTTAAAAGTACTTCATTAACTGTAAAGTGCTTTGGGATGTCCTGAGTTCTTGAAAGGAATGTATAAATGCAAGTCTGTTTTCTTCTTCCTATCAAGCCAGTACCTCTTGATTTGCTGTGCTTTCTAATCTATGATCCACCTCGATTGGTCCTGGATTTTACTGCAAGCCTTTTAGCCCTTTTTAAAAATAGAATATTGAACTTGTTTTGGAAGTGGATAAATCGTGTCAGTTATTCCGCATAACATTTTGTTTGCTCCGAGTCATTAGGTTTCCTACATCACACCCTGCACATCAGCCGGATGGATGAAGGCTACTACTTTGACTCATCTTTTGGTTGCCATCTTAATGTCTCCCCCTCTGACTCGGCGTCAGCTCTTTGACTGATTACTTTCTCACACCACGCCTTGAGACATTTACCTATACTAAAGCTGTTACATGATTTTAAGTTGTCACTGTAGTTAGCCTATTTCACTATCACTCGCTCGGAAGGAAAAGCTTCCCTTTACGTAGCACCTTATTCTGTGTCTCAGAATTGTCTCAAAGTACTTTATGTCCAACAAATTACTTTGAAATACAGTAACTTGTTGGGTAAGCAACTAGCTCAAAATACATATAGAGTGTTGGAATAGGAGGAGGTTATTCAGTCCCTGAGCTTGCTCTGTCATTCAATTAAATCATGGATGATCTGTTTTTTCGCTCCATTTATCCTATCCATTTCATACCCCTTAATACCCTTGCCTAACAATAATCTCTCAGTCTCAGTTTTGAAATTCTCAATTGAGCCCTTCACTTTTTTGAGGGGGAGTGTTTCAGATTTTCATTACTTTTTGTGGCATGAGTGCTTTCTGACATCACCCCTGAACAGCCTAGCTCTAATTTTAAGGTTCAAAATCTTTTCCCACAGACAGAACAGACAAATATTTCTCCTACCACGTTCAAAGCCTGATAATATTCAGGTCCTGATGAATCAAGTGACTCTGTCACATGATGTTTGGTTTGAGTTTCACATCTGAAAATCCTTCCCTCCTAATACCCCCTTCAAAGTTTGATGATATTCAGGTCTGATGTGTTAATCTTGATGTGATATTTGGTTTGCGTTTCATCTCAGTTTTCCCCTCTTCTGACATCCAAAAGCTTTCAAAGAGGAAAATGTGCAATTTTGTCCTGGGATAATATTCCTCGTCCAACATCTATTTGCTTTGTAAATACTGCTACAGTAAATACTTCCCCTCCATCAACTCCTTTGATCATTTTAAATACCTTAATTAAATCACCCCTTAATCTTCTATACTCAAAGGAATATAAGCCTCAGCTCAGCAACCTGCCCTCAAAACTTAACCCTTTTAGCCCAGGTATCATTCTGGTGAATCTACACTGCATTCTAGCTGAGGCCAGTATATCCTTTCTGAGGTTCAGTGCCCAGAAATGAATACAGCACTCGTAATCAGGTTTAACCAGAGTTTTATATAACTGTAACATAACTTTCATCCCTTTGTATTACAACCTTCCTGAGATAATGGCATTAGCCTTTTAAATTATTTTTATACCTGTACCTGTCCACTAGCTTTTAGTGATAGCTGGTACAGTTTAATTTAACTGACTGACTTGACTTTTTTATAAAGTTATCTCTTCCCTCAGTGAAACAGGTTCTCCTTAGTTGCTCTGGGTAATATCGTGAAGACATCTGATGTGTAATTGTAGGGGTGAAGCTACATTAACCACCATTTTGCACATAGCCAGTAGCACACTGGACATAGGATGCTTGCTAATGCAATGCTGTAAACTTTGCTTGGTGTATATTGAATGATACATTGAACCTACAGCTCAGAAACGGACCATTTAGTCCAAATGGTCTATGATGGTGTTTGTGTACCATGTGAGCCTCCTCCAACTCACCTTCATCAGGCATAACCTTCTCTTCCTCCTCCTTCATTTCCTGAAACGCATCTATGCTATTCGCATCAATTACTTCCTCTGGCAGTGAGTTCCACATTCTAACCACTGTTTGGGTAAAGAAATTGCTTCTGAATTCCCAACTCGATTTATTAATCACTATCTTTTACTCTAGTTTTGACCTCCACCACAAGTGAAATCATTTTCTCCACATCCACCCTATCAAATTCTTTTGTTATCATAAAGACATCTATCAGATCACCCCTCGGTGTTCTCTTTCCTGGAGTGAAGAGCTCCAGCCTGATCAACCTTTCCTGATGCTTATAACCTCTCAGTTCTATGGTCAATCTTTTCATCTGCCCTCAGGAAGAAAAGCTACTGGAATTGCTGGTGAAACATGGAATTCGAAGTGGAAAAACTGGGAATTTGGGGATGGAAGTGGACGGCTTGCTGTTCCATGACACGCACTCATCTATGATCAAACAGCTGTTGGAAATCACACTGGGACAGGTCCAATCAAACTAGTTCACAAAGTGGGCGTGCAGGAAGCTTTAATATAGAATTACAATCATTCTTGCTGACCTTTTAACTGCATAAGTTCCAGTTAGGTTTACACTAACTAATTGATATATTTTCACAACAGGTAGGTTATAATGCAGTGTTACTTTTCTTGATTAATTTCATGTTTTTATGGCTGTGTTGTGCTTCCCATTTCACTTCAAAAATTAATACAATCTCATCTTCCCACAAAACAGGTTATTCCAGTGTCTGTGTTAGTCATTTCTAAGCTTGTTCTCTGGATAAGTGCGCAGTTATGTTTGAGGTTTCATTTTACCTCGGAGTACTGACAAAATTAATGAAGAATAAAGGCAAAAGCTAGGAAATATTCCTCTCATTGCAGTATTTTATGAATTGGATGTAAGCTTTGGTCATTGAATCTGAAATGCTCCAAATCTTTGCATGAAACACTAGGAAGATGTATGAGATACAAAAACAAAAACAGAATTACCTGGAAAAACTCAGCAGATCTGGCAACATCGGCGGAGAAGAAAAGAGTTGACGTTTCGTCAACTCTTTTCTTCTCCGCCCATGCTGCCAGACCTGCTGAGTTTTTCCAGGTAATTCTGTTTTTGTTTTTGTTTTGGATTTCCAGCATCCGCAGTTTTTTTGTTTTTATAGATGTATGAGATAGTCCACCATACTCTTCTGACAACCCCAGTAGGTGAAAAAAAAATATACGTTTTGGGCTAAGTTACACATTACATTTATAAGGAAAGGAATTTACTATAATAAAATGAATATAGTACTTAACTTTCGAAGATCTGTTACATTGTCTCTGAACATCCTTTAAATGGATATTGTGGGATTGGGATAATGAGGGGTTTTCAGCTCCATGAAGTTCTGGCTCATAGCCATGATATGAAGTTCCAGTTCGGATGGATGAAATCAAAATATGGCCAAAATGGTGTATTAATCCTCTCCTGAGAGGGCGTCTGTATATCAAGAACTGGCAAACAAGATGGGTCGAAGGCGTAATAGGAGATGTTTACATTCCACCTTAATAAATTTTGGCACCAGTGCCACCGTCATGCAGGAACTGCTCGTGCTGAAACATATACAGGCAGATAAATTTTGTAAAACAAAGACTAAGAATTTCTTTAGTGCTGCTGTCATTCTACTGCGTACATTCCCTGGACATGTGGTGAAAATCACATTTAAACATGTAAATAGGGTTTCTTCCACACTCCCTGTGATGTTACAAAGTTGAATGCTTGCAGTTCTGAGGAAATTCTCAACCCAAGTAATTTTTTGATAGCTCCACTTGTGGCAAGTAACAAGTGAGTGAGCATGGACTTCGTTTAAAACAAAGAGCGAGTGAGCGTGGACTTCATTTAAAACAAAGAGCGAGTGAGCGTGGACTTCATTTAAAACAAAGAGCGAGTGAGCGTGGACTTCATTTGAAACAGAGAGTGGGTGAGCTTATTTAAAACAGAGTGGGGAGACTTCATTTAAAAAGAGCGTCAAGAGCAACTGATTGGTGAGTATATCTAGTCTTTAGATTAAAATTAAGGTCTGTAGTTAGTGTTTAAATCTCTAGCCTTTATTTTCTCTTAAAACTAGCTTGTTAAGTATAATTTTGTTACTGGTATAAATAATTTAAATAAAATGTAAAGAGCAGGCATGCTAGAGTAATTAATTAACAAATTAAGCAAAATAAGATAGTGAAGGCAGGATGGGCGATGTGTTAGAAACATAGAAACTAGGAGCAGGAGTAGGCCATTCGGCCCTTTGAACCTGCTCCGCCATTCATTATGACCATGGTTGATCATCCAACTGAATAGCCTGCTCCCGCTTTCTCCTCATACCCTTTGATCCCTTTCGCCCCAAGAGCTATGTCTAATTCCTTCTTGAAAGCATACAATGTTTTGATCCCAACTACTTTCTGTGGTAACGAATTCCACAGGCTCACCACTCTCTGGGTGAAGAAATTTCTCCTTATCTCAGTCCTAAATGGTTTACCCCATATCTTCAGACTGTGACCCCTGGTTCTGGACTCCCCCACCATTGGGAACATCCTTCCTGCATCTACCCTGTCTAGTCCTGTTAGAATTTCATAGGTGTCTATGAGATCCTCCCTCATTCTTCTGAACTCCAGCGAATATAATCCTAATCGACTTAATCTCTCCTCATATGTCAGTCCCGCCATCCCAGGAATCAGTCTGGTAAACCTTCGCTGCACTCCCTCTATAGCAAGTACACTCTTCCTCAGATAAGGAGACCAAAACTGCACACAATATTCCAGATGTGGTCTCACCAAGGCCCTGTACAATTGCAGCAAGACATCCCTGTTCCTGTACTCAAATCCTCTGGCTATGAAGGCCACAGACCATTTGCCTTCTTCACTGCTTGCTGCACCTACATGCTTGCCTTCAGCGACTGGTGTACAAGGACACCCACATCTCATTGCACATTCCCCTCTCTTAATTTATAGCCATTCAGATAATAATCCGCCTTCCTGGTTTTGCTACCAAAATGGATAACCCCTGTGGCATGTGGGAGCTGCTGGACACCAAGGTGATCTGGAGTAAACACAGCTGTAGTAAATGTTTGCAGTTTGAGGAACTTCGGATCCGAGTTAAGGAGCTGGAGTGTGAGCTGCAGACAATGCACCATATCAGGGAGGGGGAAATTTACCTGGACACTTTGCTCCAGGAGGCAGTCACATCCCACGGGTTAGTTAATTTGGATTTTGTCTGTGATCAGGGACAGGAGGGTGTGACTGCAGGTGAGGCAGGTTTGGGGACCCAGGGGGTAGCGTTCAAGGAGCCTCTGCCCCTGAAATTGTCCAACAGTTACGAGGTTCTTGCAAGCTGTGTGGACGAGAGCAGGGACTGCAGGGAGGATGAATGAACTGACCACAGCACCGTGGTACAGGGAGTCATTCAAGTGGGGGGAGGAAATAGGAACGGAGTAGTGTTGGGGACAGTATAATTAGGGGGATAGATACGGTTCTCTGCAGCTGTGAGCATGAGTCCCGAAGGTTGTGTTGCCTGCCCGGTGCCAGGGTTAAGGACATCTCCTCAGGGATGGAGAGGAACTTGGAATCAGATGGGAGGGATCCAGTTGTCACCATCCACTTTGATACCAACTACATTGATAGGACTAGAAAGGAGGTTCTGCTGAAAGAATTTGAACAGTTAGGAGCTAAATTAAAAAGCAGAACCTCCAAGGTAATAATCTCGGGATTACTACCTGAACCACGGGCAAACTGGCATAGGGTAAATAAAGTCAAGGAGTTAAATGCGTGGCTCAGAGATTGGTGTGGGAGGAATGGGTTTCAGTTCATGGGGCACTGGCATCAGTACTGGGGTAGAAGGGAGCTGTTCCGGTGGGATGGGCTTCACTTGAGCCATGCTGGGACCAGTATCCTGGCGAATCAAATAACTAGGGCTGAATAGAGGGCTTTAAACTAAATAGAAGTTGGGAGGGTTCTGGAGAAGGGATAAGTAGGCTTACAAAGCATAAGGATATGGCAGATTGCAGAGCAGCTACTTGGGTAATGATATTCAGAGTGTGACAGGAAGGGATAGAGCGTACAAACATAAAAAAAAGCAGCAAATCAGGTCAAAGAAGGAAAAAAAATGTTAAAAAGGCACAATTAATGGTTCTTTACTTAAATGCATGTGGTATTCACAAGATTCAGAACAAAATAAATGAATTAACGGCACAAATAGAGATTAATGGGTATGATCTTATAGCCATAATGGAGACATGGTTGCAAGGAGATCAAAGCTTGGAACTAAATATTCAGGGATATGTGACTTTTTGAAAGGACAGGCAGGAAGGAAAGGGTGGTGGGGTAGCTTTGTTAGTACAAGATGGAATAGGTACAATAGCAAGAAATTATCTTGGATCGGAAGATGTGGAATCCATATGGGTGGAGGTAAGAAATAAGGGGAAGAAGACACTGGTGGGAGTAGTCTATAGACCCCCTAACAGTAGCTATGCTGTCAGACAGAGAATAAATCAGGAAATAATGAGAGTGTGTAAAAAAGGCAGTGTATTAATCATGGGTGACTTTAATCTCCATGTAGATTGAGAAAATCAAATTGGCAGAGGGTAGCCACAAGCAAGAATTCATAGAGTGTATTAGGGACAGTTTCCAAGAACAATATGTGGTGGATCCAACCAGGGATAAGGCTATTTTGGATCTGGTAATGTGTAATGGGGCAGGTTTAATAAATGATCTCAGAGTAAAAGATCCCCTAGGAAACAGTGACCATAACATGGTGGAATTTAGCATTCAGTTTGAGAGTGAGAAACTGAGTTGGGAAACATCTGTTCTAAACTTAAATAAGGGTAATTATTACAAAGGCATGAGAGCAGAGTTCGTTGGAGTGGACTTGGAAAGGAGTTTAGCAGAAAAGCCTGTTTATGAACAATGGCAGATGTTTAAGAAAATAGCTCATGACTTACAATGAAAATATATCCCAGTGAGGAACAAGGCTTGTTGGAAGGGGATAAACCAACCATGAAAGTTAAGAATAGTATCAAAATGAAAGAAAAAACGTACAATGTGGCAAAGATTAGTGGTAAACCAGAGGATTGGGAAAGGTTCAAAAACCAACACAACATGACCAAGAAATAATAGAGAACTGTGTTGTGCTTCCATTCTCTCTCCCCAAATTAATACATTTTCCCCACAAAACAGGTTATTCCAGTGTCTGTGTCAGTCATCAGCCGTGTCTTAAGTTGTCCTCAAAATAATTGTGGACAGTGCCATTCAAGATTTCATTTTGCCTCAGAAGACTGACAAATTTTATGAGGAAGAAAGATGTACCCAGGAAATATTTCTGTGACTGGAGTATTTTAGAACTTGGGTACAAGCTCTGTGGTTTGAACAACAAATAGTACCACGAGACTTTGCAGTGAAACAGAGAAATGATATATGGTATGCCAATCACAGGGCAGAATTTTCCATTTGCCCGACTGACTTGGCGGAGGGCGGGCAGCTGAATGCTGCTGGCAAAACGGGCCATGCCACCATTTTCCGCGGGTGGGCCAATTAAGGATAAGCGACTCCTGTGGAGAACAGGAAAATAGTCGCGGGGGCAGGCGGCCTCAGACTGCCGGTTCCAATGGGGAGCCAGCAGTCTGTATAAAGAGCAGCCAGGCAGCCTGCTTGAGGCAGTGCACCATGGCCACTCATGGAGAGAGGGAGGGAGGACCGATTGCACAGCCACATGAGCAGGCGGAGGGGGGCAGGCTGCAAGAGAGGCCAGCGGGGGGCCACTGTGCCCCCTGATTTTCAGATACATGCCTTGCTGTCCTCCTCCAAGAGGTGTCTATCCGTCGGCACCTGCTGTATCCGGAGGATGGGAGGAGGAGGGTCACCAGCCAGGTGTGGGAGGGGGAGGCGGGTGACGCTGTCAGTGCCCATGATGATATGTGGCGCACTGGCACCCAGTGCAGAAAAAGATTCAATGACTTGCTGCACTCTGGATGGGTGAGTACCATGTCGGTCTTGGCCATTTAACCCAGAAGGTGGCCTTAGCCTTTGAGCACCCCCCCCTCCACATCTTGCTTTCATTACTGCATAGGGCATCTGACGCACGCTGGGTGGGCAAACAGGTACTGACCATGCTTACATCAGCCTTAGTGGTTGAGGAGAAGAAGGGTTCTCCCCGCAGCATATGTTGGTGTTTGTGGCATTTTAGTCGTCTGGGGTCAACCTGCAGGGGAGGCCGCTAGACACATACTCAGAACTACAACACGTCATATTGATGGTAATGAGATGCCTCAAGGTGTTTTGGCCAAGTGCCATCTGCGCCGCACTTAGTTACGCCTTCTTGCCATGGGCGCTAAGACCCGTGTGCTATTCAAAGTGATGGACGCCAAATCTGTCCAAGGCGGCCGTTGGGGGAGGGGGTTGGGACTGATCACCAGTAGTGTGGACAGGAGCTGCTGGAGGTCTCAGATGGGCCACTGTGGTTGAGGTGCGCGTGCAGAGTACATGAGTGACCAGCCCCAATAAATCCTCTTCTCTGTTTTGCAGGCAAAAAGTCAGCACAATGCATGAGAGCGCCAGAGGACTGGAGGTGGGCACGCCATCCTCCAGCGCCTCACAACCTTTGAAGAACAGGCCATGGAGCTGGGCAGGAGGTCAGGGCAGCCAAGGGCAGCGAGGCTGGGGTCCAGTGGCCAGGTATTTAAGGTCCACAGTCCGATCCACTCTGTCTGCCCACCATCCAAACCACTGATGGTTTCTGCAATCATTAATGCTGAAACAACACTCATTGACAGACTGAGACGCTCTGACATGTGGATCATACAGGAGGGACAGCCGTCCCCTTGAGGATTCGCATCTCCACCACCTTCCAAAGTCACCTTATCCCATTTGTGACCACTATATCCATGGTTTAACATGCCATTGGATCGCTGCTGCACAGCCAAAGACTTATTCCATCTGAGGGGGTTTGGGACCTCCAGCACCCTTTCAGCCAGTGCGCCCCACATTACTCTGTCCAAAAGGTCCTCAGCGCCTCAGCTGTGAACCTCATGGCACTCGACTTAGATAAATACCCCCATGTTACTCATCCCTGCGTCAAGGGGAAATGTTGCCTTCTGCCCACCCGGTCTATGCCCTCCTAATGGAATGAAGACTAATAATGTGGCCTCTCAATCTCCTGTGATCCACGGCAAATGTCACAACTGTTTGTGATGTTTCCTCAGCCCCACAACTATCCAGGCCAGAATGCATCCAGGTCAGGTACCTCTGCATACTCCCCACTCCTATGGTACATAACATTCCATGTGGCATTCCTGAGGCCATCTGACTAGCCTGTCTGCATGTGCGTTTAATGGTTGGGCTCCTCTTGACTCTTTTCTACCCCATCAATGTTGGTCTCCTTAGGGTCTTGAAGGGTGAGCGACTTACGAGGCTGGGGAGGAAAGGGATGAAAGGTTGAACTGACTGTACGCTAACTGATGCAATGTCCTTATTAATTTCAGCATCACCACCAGAACGACGTGCACCTCAACACCGCAGCCCCCCCGTCCACACCCGTGGGCCAACATGTGCAACTTGCAGCACATCATTTCAGCCAGCCAGGCACCAGCGCAAACACACACACTTCAGTGGGGACTTTACCGTTGGCTAGTGTCCCGGGTCACAGTGGAGAGGGCACATCACAATCGCTGGAGGAGATGGTAGGGACAGAGAGTGCCGATGGCACCAGCAGCTGGAGCGCTGCAGGGGCGAGGCACATGTTGAGTCCGGTACTGGTGACATGCCTCTGGAGTTGTCCCCAACGCAGCAGCTGCAGGACAGGCAGCAGGAAGTGCGTTTGCATCTGGCAGAGTTGCATGAGGGAATGCTTCAGTTGGTCTCTGCGATGGAGGAGTCCAGGCAGAGTGCACGTGAAGGTTTGACTCTCAGGGCAGAGCTTCAGGCTTCCTCCAATGAGAGATAGGTGACTCTCATAGAGAGGGGGTTCAATCGGATGGAACACCTTATGATTGGGATATGCTCTGACCTGCAAGCCCTCACAGCAGTACTGGCCACGGGTGGTCATTCCCAATGTGAGAGATGTTGTGGGCACCAAGCATTGGCGCTCGGTGTCCTTGCATCTGCGGTGATCAGGGAGGTTGAAAGGGACATCACGTCGGCGCAGCAGCTGCCTGTCGTCGCTGCGAGCTCCTCTCAGGGCGCTCTGGATGAGGGCAGCAGCTCCTCCACCCCTCTGCCAGTCAACATTTCTTCTGTTGAGACTGTGACAACTGGGGAGGTGCCAGATCAGGAACTGGCCACTCCCTCCCAGGCGGAGCCATCACAGGCTCCACTGGCCAGAGGACAGCCGCCAAGGTCATCGAGGCCAATAGGACAGCAGAGTCAGCAGGCTGTCTCTCAAGCCACTCTGAGCGATGGGGTGGCACCTGGATGTAGCACCCGAAAACGTAAGCAATAAGGCACATTAGGCACTCCACGGGTATGTCACTGGTGATTTTGTGTTGGCCTTAGAATAGGGACCCAAGTTGTTCTTGATGCAATGGAGAATTGTTTGCTTTTCTTTTGGACATAATAAAGTCCACTTTTGTTACCATGGCTGAGGGTGTTTCGTTTGTGGTGCATTTTTCTTTTTCACATATTTATCATGAGTGTTTGAGTGGACATTGATGTTTCTGTATTAAGCCCTTAGTTGCAGCTGAAAAGATGGAAGATATGGCACCTAAGTGCTACGTGTGGGAGTGCCGGGCAATGCTGCTCCTGCTGATCCATGTGTGTGGAGCTAGCTGAAGGTTCTTTGGATTAAATTGTCCCGGGTGTCCCTGCCTCCTTGGTGTAATTGCAGGCTGGCGTTCTGCCCATCATCATCGCCCTGTGCTTCCTCATATTGAGGCACTGCTGGATTCATCATGTGCAGCCTCATCTGGGGGGTCAAGGTCTTCATCATCAACTGCATCCCCCCTTTCCAGCGCAAGATTGTGCAGGGCGCAGCATGCTACCTCTATCAGAGAGACGCGATCTGGGGGGGTACTGGAGTGCACCCCCTGAGCGGTCCAGGCAACGGAAGCGCATCTTGAGAAGACCGATGTCTCTCTCCACCACAGCCCTTGTGGTGCCCTGGCTCCTATTGTACCTCTGCTCAGCTTCTGTTCTTGGACGGTGGAGAGGCATCATGAGCCACCTTTGCAGGGTATAGCCCTTGTCACCCAGCAGCCAACCATCCAACCGAGCCGGAGCACTGAAGACCCTCGGCACCTGGGAGTGTCTGAGGATGTAGATGTCGTGGGAGCTGCCTGGGTACCTTGCACAGACTTGTAGAATCAGCATCCTGTGATCACACACTATCTGCACGTTCATGGAGTGGAAGCCCTTCCTGTTGACGAAGGCACTGGGCTCACCTGCTGGCGCCTTGATGGCCACATGTGTACAGTCTATAGCACCCTGGACACGGGGGAAGCCAGCAATGGCCACGAAGCCTCTGGTTCGCTGTGCCTGACTTGCCTGGTCGCAGCGGAAGTGGATGAAGATGGATACCCGTCTGAACAGGCCGTCTGTAACCTGCTTGACATAAGTGTGGACAGCTGATTGGGAGACACTGCAAAGATCACCCACCGAGCCCTGGAAGGAGCCAGAGGCATAGAAGTGTGAGCTTCACAGCTGCTGGTGTGGGGTGTCCATGCACACAGTTAGGGGAGATCTCAGGGCCAATCATCTGACAGATATAGTTGACTGTCTCCCTTGACAGTCGGACCGTCCTTCAGCACTGCATCTCAATCATATTGAGGTAGCTGCTTCACTGCCTGTATACCTTGGCAGCAGGATAGTAGCATCTTCTGCGGCCCCTTGCACCTTGGACAACCTCTTGGCCCTGCGCCCCTTGTGCCTGCGCCTGGCCACCCAAAGGTGGCTCCCCTGGAGGCTGATTGTCCAGTCCTGGCCTCCTCCTTATCCTATCCCTCCCGTCATCCTCAGGGGAGCTGCCTCAAGTGGAGAGGTCAGAACCCATACCCCCAGGCTAAATGGAGGCCTCCAGAAAGCTGCAGGCCTGAAAAAGATAACTGTCTGCAGACTGGTTTCAAAGTGCACAAAGAGCCCTTGGAAATCGATGAGAACTGCTAACAATCACACAGGCAACTTTTAAACACTCTCAGCAATTAAAACTTCGTGTAAAACATGAACGACCCCTCTGAGTCCACATATCCCGACACTGCATGAGTTTTATTTAAAAATTTCCTACCCGCCTGTCCGTTGGGCCTGTGTGCCGAACCGAAGTTTGCACGGGCCCCTCAAAATCCAGGACAATTGGCAAGTTAGGAGCCTTAATGAGGCATTCAATTAATGGAAGATGAACTGGTGAGCGCGTCTGCCGACCGAAATATCGCGATGCCGCGCACTGACGTCGGCACGCTTGCGCAATGTCAGCGCGCAACATTTTAAGTGCTGTCATGCGGGCTCAACTACCCGCACGTCAGCCAGAAAATTCTGGCAACACTTTTCTGATAGCCCCAATAGGTTGAAAAACACTATATATTTCAGGTTTAGTTATGCATTGCCTTTATTGTAATATGTGAGGTAATACAGACAAAGCAAAAAAGTTACCATTATAAATGAACACAGTACTTAGCTTTCAAATATATGTTGCATTCTTTCTAAATCTTTTGAATGAATTTTGGATTGACATAACAAAGTTTTAAGCTCCATGAAGTTCTGCCTCAGCCTTGTGTCATTCCAATTCAGCTAGGTGAAATCAAAATCTTGGCGTATTTATCCAATGCCCTCTTAGGAAAGGATATAGAAATAAAAAGCAACACAGGTCCAACATGCAACAGCGGAAGAGGTTTGTATTCCATTTCAATGAATGTTAGTGCCAGCATCCTGACTTGTGCCAATAGACCATCATGACTTAGATGTTTATCGCTATTTCTTTATCATTGGGTCAATTTCCTTGAACTCCCTCCTTAACAACACCATGGATGTTTCAACACAACATGGACTTCAGCAGTTGAAGAAGAGGGCAGATAACCACCCTCTTAATTAAAGTAGGGATACACAATAAATGCTGCCCTAGCAATGCACTTATCCTCAGGTGAAGAAAAGACAAGAAATGATGTTCGCAGTATTTGTAATTTGATTACTTTCAGATCAAAAGCCAAAGTTTCAGAGTGAATGCATATTTTTTTTTGCATTTAACCACACAGAGGCTTCAGACAGAATTATGGACTTACTTTATCCCTAACCATACACAAAGACAAAAGGACAAAGAAAATCTAAGAGACAGTAATCTCAGGGACATAACCAATTTAAGTGAAAAGAGATAGAATGTAAAAAAGTATTGCAATTAGAAACTGAAGGCTGTTACATAGTTATGTCCAGCCTCAATTCTTACCTGAAGCTCTAATCCAATCTCACTTCCCACCAGAAATTATAATCCCATTTCAATATTTTACCAGAAGCTCAAATTCAATCCCAGTCGACCAAAAATTCCAATCCAATCGTAATCTTTAACTGAAATGCTAACCTAAATTCAAAATTTTACCAAAAACTTTAATCCAATCCCAGTCTCACCCTGAAACCCAAATCCAACCTAAATCTATCCCCCCAAAACTATATTCCAACTTCAATCCTTATCTGAAGCTCTAGTTCAACTCCAATCTTCACCAGAATTCCTCATCCAAGTTAATTTGATAAATGTAATTAAATCACAATCTTTACCAGAGTTGCTACTCCAATTTTAATTCTAACTCAAAACTCTTAAACTAATTCCAATCTTTCAAAACTCTAAGCCAATTAAAAATCTTTCTGAAAATACTCGTTCTTATTCATTACCCTAATGCAGAGCTCTATTCCATACCTGTAAAGAAAAGGAGCATTTGCTTGCTTGTCACTAAATGTTAGCATGCAGACATGGCAAGTAATTTGGAAGGTAAATGAAATTTGCTTTTACTGCAGTTATGCTGTATAAAAGTAGGGAAGACTTGCTACATCTGTACAGTGTACCTAGAATACAGTGTACGGTTTTTAAGGTGGGATGTACTTGCATTGGAGACAATCCAGAGAAGGCTCACTTGGTTGATTCCTGAGTTGAAGCAGTTGTCTTATGAGGAAAGGTAGAGCCTATACAAATTGGAGCTAGAAGAATGAAAGGTGATCTACAGGGTAGATGCTGTGTGGTTGGAATCTAGATCTAGCGGGCACAATTTCAGAATAAAGGGTGTCCCAACTGAGATGGAGATGAGGAATTTCTTCTCTCGGTGAGCAGTGGAGGCTGGGTTACTGACTATATTCGAGGCTGCTTTGTCTGATAGATTTTTGATCTACAAGGGAGTCAACCATTAAGGGGGGCAGGCAGGAAAGTACTGAGGCCAATATCCGATAAGCCATGATCTTACTGAATGGCAGAGCAGGCTCGAGAGGGCAAATAGTCTATAACTCCTGTTCTTATTTCTTATGTTTGTTCGAGATATTCTAAAGCATATAAGGTGAGTATTCTTTTTGAAGCTTTGGTTGCTAATTCATTTAGTCACAATTTAAATTTATATTCCACATAGAAGGGGAGAGCTTAAAGTCCAGGGAATTATTTAGATCAAAATAATCTTCCCTTTAAAGCAATATGATAACATCAGATATGGTGACAGGACTAGAGGTTTTCAGAGAAAAATCTGATTTCTCAGTGATGAAGGCTTACTAAACTTTGGCTCACAATCTGGTGTTTTATCGTTAATCAACCATCACTAAAAAGGAACAAATTACTTGATTGTTAACTCATTGTTATTTGTGGCGCTGTCTGCCACGCTTCCTTGCATTATAACACAAGGAGTACATCTTTGGCTATAGAATTGTGAAAACTTGAAGTTTTAAAAGTGTGACATAAATCTAAATTCTTTCTTTCTGAAAGGAGGAAAAAAAGTGGAGGCAAAGTGATTTTTTTTAAAGAGAAAAACAAGAGTTTGCAAAGAAGGTAGCCAACACTCCTCATGTACCAATCCATTCTGTTAGAAAACATAAGAACAAGAATACGCCATTCACACTTCGAGCTTGCCCCGCCGTTCAATTGTATCACCTACCTTAGCTCCATATCCCTTGATAAATTTACCTAACAAAAATCTATCAGCAGTCACAAAACTCCAGTTGACTTTCAGCATCTACTGATCAGGCATGAGAATTTCTGATTTCTAATAGACTGTGTGTAGAAATGGCCTCGCGCAAATGTAGACATATCCCCTCATTTTTGATCTCAGCAGTGGAAGTAGCTTCTCTCTATATAGCCTACCAAATTTTTAAAATGTTTTAAACACTTCAGTCAGATCACCCAGTAATCAGTTATGCTAGAGGAAATATAAATGAAGGTTATGCAAGGTGTCCTTATGACTCCCTAATTCCATCCCCGATTAAATAGAACCATTGCCCTCCACATCCTGGTGTCCTTAACTTGTTAATTCAGTTTTATTCATAACTGTCGATTTGATCTGTGTCTTTGGGACGTCAGTTACTTCTGTCTTACGGCAAGGAAGGAGACCTGTAACGGGATCCAGGAACCTGGTTAACCAGCCGTGTGAACTCGGAGATATAAAGCAGTACAAGATGGGATCAGCCACACAGTTTAAGCTCGTCAACAGAAGCCCAAAATGGTAAAGCTCAAAAACGTTGTCAGCAAATTTACATTCATACTCGAATATTGTTCGAATCATCAGGAGAACATGATAAGGAGCAAAGCAAACCAGGAAAATAATGATGGACGCAGACACCAATTTTTTTATTCTTAATTTCCTTTCTCCTTGAAGCCCACGGACCTTACGGACAACTGCCAGCACTTTATAATAAGCGTAAATGAATAAAATCAAAGGGAGGAAGAACCCAATAGAGAGCTTGTAAATATTTAAATATCTGTCCTCCGACTGCATAGGATAATGTTCAAAACACAAGGTGTCATTCTCATTGTCTTTACTAAGAACCTGGGAGTTTATGTAAAAGCCACAAGCAGGAATCTCCTTGATCCAGATGAGAACACTGATGAACACTGCAGCCTTCCTGGTGTGTAAAAATTTAAATCTCAGAGGGTAGGCCACAGCGAGGAAGCGGTTAATGGAGATGAAGCAGAGGAAGCCAATGCTGATGTAGATATTCTGGTAGAGGAGCAGACCACTGAGTATGCAGAGTGCCCGGGAGTGGACCCAGTCATCGTGCTGCAGCATATACTGAACCCAGAAGGGCAAGGAAATGAGGTACAACAGGTCTGAGATGGTCAGATTACAGAGATAAACTCCCAGCTCATTCCTCTGTCTGATCTGCAGGTAGCTGTGATACAGTGACAGGAGATTAGTTGGGAGTCCGATGATGAAGACAGCAATGTAGACCGTGGGAAACAGGATTTGGTGGATACTGTGGTCAATAGAACAGTTGGTCATCGTTCAACACAATACTGGAACTTTTCATCAAGTATTTTTTGCAGGTTTCTCAGCAACACACCTTTTTGTGGTAGCTAACTTTTTATGATCATTGCCTATTTAATTCTTCTTTAATGAAACTTGTCTCTCTGGAGGAAAAAACAAGTAAGTTATGAAACAATATAGTCATGGAACTTTAAAGCACAGTAGAAGGCCATTTGTTCCATTGTGTCAGTGTTAGTTCTCTGAAAGATCTAAATCAAATCTGTCCTGTTCACCTGCCCTTTCCACTATACCATTTCAATTTTTAAAAAAATGCTCATATATCTTATATTTCTGCTCAATTCTGTGAAGTAGGACTTGAATCCACTATCCTTTTGACTCTGCTGGGAGGTTTGCATCCCAAAATCCCTCTACATTATTCTCTCAACCTCCCAAATTATAAGATTTTTTTTTCAATATTCATGCTCAGATGTGGGCATCGCTGGTAAGGTCAGTATTTATTTCTCACCCCAAAAATGCCTTTGAAGGTGGTGGTGAGCTGCCCTCTTGAACAGCGGTAGCCCATGTGGTGTAGGTACACTCACAGTGCCGTTAGGGAGGGAGTTCCAAAACTTGGTTCAGCCATGGTGAAGGAACAGCAATATAGTTCCAAGCCAAGATGATGTGTGGCTTGGAGGGGAAATTGCAGGTGGTGATGTTTCTAAGCATGTGTTGCCCTTGTCCTTCAGGTTGTTGAGGTCGCTGGTTGGAAGGTGCAATCAAAGATGACTTGCTAAGTTACTGCACTGAGCCTTGTGGATGGTACATACTGCTGCCATGACATGTCAGTGGTGGATGCAGGTTAATGGTTGACATGCCTGATCAAGGGGGCTGCATTCTCCTGGATAATGCCATAGTCCAGGAGTGCTCATCCATGGATCTGCACTCCATGTCCTTTCCCTCACTGTGCCCCATCTCTGTCCTTGCCCATCTCTCTCAGTCTGTCCCCCACATCATAATTGAACATTTTAATCCTTGTTAAATCTGCAAGTGGCCTTGCCCCCACCCCCTCTTCCACTATCTTCCTGCAACCCAACTCCGAGCCCAACTGAACCCTCGGATCCTCCGACTGTGACCTCTTGTGTACTCACCACCACCACTGGGAGCTCTGCTTTCAGATATTAAGCTCCTCAACTCTTTGAATTCCTTCCCTAAAACCCTCTGTCTGTCTTCATTGACTTTAATGGGGAGTAAAGCCAGGTGAAATGTTAAACCAGGGTTGTACAAAACTCCAAGATAAAAGCAAAAAACTGCGGATGCTGGAAATTCAAAATAAAAAATACCTGGAAAAACTCAGCAGGTCTGGCAGCATCTGCGGAGAGGAACACAGTTAATGTTTCGAGTACGGACTCGAAACGTTAACTCTGCTCCTCTCCGCAGATGCTGCCAGACCTGCTGAGTTTTTCCAGGTATTTTTACTTTTGTACAAAACTCCACCCAGTCAATTTCCCGCTGGTTGGGTTAGGGGGAAACCGACGCCTCTGCAGTTTACTAACTTCTATCAAGAAACTTTTTAAAAGCCACTGAAACATTATTTCTCCAATTACTTTATCTTCTCTCTGTCCCTTTGCGCCCAACACTTGATTTCCTTCCCGGGTTGGAAAAAAAAATGGAACACTTACCTCTCCAACATTCCTGTTGTCTGTTTCTGACGGATAGCTGGATCAGTGCCCGGAACTCCGTATTAGCTGCATTGAAGGTTATGATTCCCTACTTTATATTACAGTTCGTAACTTCGTTTTGCTCTGCAACACATTCACCAATGTTTATGATTCAAGTAGAATTGCTAATGAGAAACCCGCATGAAACTCAGAGCAATCTTAAGAGAATGATAGTAATCAGAGACATCTGCACCCAATGCCAATCGTACATCCTGCGCTCGCGATGGAGTGTTTTGCGGCTTTAAGATCAATTTGTGGAGCTGGCCGAGAGAAATTCTTCTTAACACTTGAGTGCCTCAGTGCAGGGGGATCCCAGACTTATAGGCTGCGACCGAGACAACGAGAAACGGACACAAAAGTTTCATGGAAAACCTGACTCATTCTCTCTCCCGCTTATTTCCACCCCACCTCGCCCGCCCACAATCCCCATCACATCCTGACTGGTCAAGAACAGGCTTGCCATCTGAAAACAAGGAGCTGGGCAAGAAAATACGTCCAGAATTTAATTACTGCACCGGTGCAAAGAAATGTAAGCATCCACGAAAGTAGAAAGGGAAATGTTTTCGGAACAGCATTGGTCCATTTGGAGGAGGAACTGCAGGCTCCCACCAAGCCCCCCACCCAGGAAAACAATGAAAGTAAAACACTGCGGATGCTGGAAATCTGAAATAAAAACAAAAATACTGGAAAAACTCAGCAGGCCTGGCAGCATCTGTGGGGAGAGAAACAGAGTTAACGTTTCCAGTCCGTGTGACTCTTCTATAGAGTTAAGAATCATACCTACTCAAAACGTTAACTTTTTCTCTCCCCAAGAAAATGTTATTTTTTGACATTAAAAATGTGTTTTGGTCAAATTGAAGCACTTTCATATTTCACAAATAATAGGCTTTTACATGTTTTTGAAAGTATAATACTTGGTTTTCTACCCAGGTCACCACTTTCCCAAATATTCCTCAAACCTCCTAAAATCTGCTCCCTCTCTCCCAGTTCACTAATAATCCACAGTCTCTGGATCCAATGCATCATGACGTGTCCGTTCCCCTTCACATGGACTCTTTCTCCTTCTCCACCCCTCTCTCCTTGCCGCCAACTTCTTTCTTTTCTTCCTTATTTCAACCCCTCATCCTCCTCCCTCTCCAATCCTGTGCAATCTGATACAATTCCAACAACCTCCTCATATTCCTCAACAGGGTGCCACTGGGTGTATCTTAGAATGGTGCTTGCATCTCCTGTTGAAGATAAAAAGCCTGTGTAATGACTTAAAAACAGAAACTGGTGGAAATATTGAGCAAGGCTGGCAGCATCTGTGGAGAGAGAAAGAGTTAATGTCTCAAGTTGAGTATGATTGTGTTCTGAGGAGTCATATTTGACTTGAAAGCGTTCACTGTTTTCCTCTCCACAGATGCTGCCAGATGTGCTGAATATTTCCAGCACCTTCGGCTTTTATTTTGGATTACCAGCACCTGCAGTATTGTGCTTTTATTTTCTGTGTAATGACATTGTGAATTTAAAATCAGAGACTTTCTGGAGTTGCTGTGCCACATTCCCTTCAGCTGTTGGTCAACATTTCATTACATTATAAACCTGTTCTGCTATTCACTGAGATCACGAGATCATGGCTGACCTGTATCCCAACTTCATTCACCTATCTTGGTTCCATATCTCTTCATAACATTGGTTAACAGATTTATTGACCTAAGGATTATTATAATGAATTGAGCAAGAACCAATTGCTCTGTGTGGGACAGAGTTCCACACTTCTACCAGCTTTGGTGAAGACATATTTGTATGAGACATTATAAGACATATCTCCTGATTGATCTGGCTTTAATCTTGCGGTTATGTCCTAGTTTACCCGCCCACAGAAGACCTCTCTATCTTGCCTGTTGATTTCTTTCAAAACTCTAAAAGCCTCCGTGAAATCTATACTGAACCTGTTCTAGTCCAAGAAATAAAAATCCAGTTTAAGCAAATTCTCCTCAATTTACAGGCCTGTCTAAAAACGGGGTTGTCATCAAAGAGTACTGGGAGTCCCTGTATAAATGGAACCTGAAAGATGTTGCAATATAGTGGATATGGTTTCTATTGGAGGGATCCAAACTCAGAATCCCTTGAGTCATGAGGCGTGTGGAGGCGGACGATCCTCTCCACTAGACCATAAGACCATAAGACATAGGAGCAGCAATTAGGCCATTCGGCCCATCGAGTCTGCTCCACCATTCGATCATGGCTGATAAGTTTCTCAACCCCATTCTCCCCCCTTCTCCCCGTAACCTTTGTTCCCCTTACCAATCAAGAACCTATCCATCTCTGTCTTAAATACACTCAATGACCTGGCCTCCACAGCATTCTGTGGCAATGAATTCCATAGATTCACCACTCTCTGGCTGAAGAAGTTTCTCCTCATCTTTGTTCTAAAAGGTCTTCCCTTCACTCTGAGGCTGTGCCCTCGGGTCCTAGTCTCTCCTACTAATGGAAACATCTTCCCCACGTCCACTCTATCCAGGTCTTTCAGCATTCTGTAATTTCAATCAGATCCCCCCTCATCCTTCTAAACTCCATCAAGTATAGACCCAGAGTCCTCAAACGTTCCTCATATGTTAAGCCTTTCACTTCTGGGATCATTCTCGTAAACCTCCTCTGGACCCTCTCCAGGGCCAGAACATCCTTCCTGAGATATGGGGCCCAAAATTGCTCACAATATTCTAAATGTGGTCTGACCAGAGCCTTGTAAAGCCTCAGCAGCACATCCCTGCTTTTATATTCTAGTCCTCTCGATGTAAATGCCAACATTGCATTTGCCTTCCTAACTACCAACTCAACCTGCGAGTTAACCTTAAGAGAATCCTGGATTAGGACTCCCAAGTCCCTTTACACTCCAGATTTCTGAATTCTCTCCCCATTTAGAAAATAGTCTATGTCTCTATTCTTCCTACCAAAGTGCATGACCTCACACTTGCCCACGTTGTATTCCATCTGCCACTTTTTGCCCATTCTCCTAACCTGTCAAAATCCTTCTGCAGCCTCCCTGTCTCTGCAATACTACCTATCCCTCCACCTATCTTTGTATCATCTGCAAACTTAGCCAGGATGCCCTCAGTTCCTTCCTCTAGATCATTAATGTATAAAGTGAAAAGTTGTGGTCCCAACACTGACCCCTGCGGAACTCCACTAGTCACCGGCCGCCATCCTGAGAAGGACCCCCTTATCCCCATTCTCTGCCTCCTGCCAGACAGCCAATCTTCTATCCATGCTAGTACATTGCCTCTAACACCATGGGCTCTTATCTTACTGAGCAGTCTCCTGTGTGGCACCTTGTCAAAGGCCTTCTGGAAGTCCAAGTAGATAACATCCATTGGCTTTCCTTTTTCTAACTTACTCATTATCTCCTCAAAGAATTCTAACAGATTTGTCAGGCATGACTTCCCCTTGATGAAACCATGCTGACTTTGCCCTATCTTGCAGTGCACTTCAAGTATTTTGAAATCTCATCCTTTATAATGGACTCTTAAAATCTTACCAACGACCAAGGTCAGGCTAATCGGCCTGTAATTTCCCATCTTTTCCCTCACTCCCTTCTTAAACAGGGGGGTTACATTAGCGATTTTCCAGTCCTCTGGGACCCTCCCTGACTCCAGTGATTCCTGAAAGATCACCACTAACGTCTCCACTATCGCTTCAGCTATCTCCTTCAGAACTCTGGGGTATAATCCATCTGGTCCAGGTGATTTATCCAACCTCCAACCTTTCAGTTTTCCTAGAACCTTCTTGGTAATGGCCACCATAGTCACCTCTGCCCCCGACTCTCTTGAACTTTGGGGATGTTACTCGTATCTTCCACTGTGAAGACTGACGCAAAGTACCTATTCAGTCCCTCCGCCATTTTTTTGTACCCCTCTGCTACTTCTCCACCGTCATTTTCCTGCGGCCCAATGTCCACTTTTGCCTCTCTTACCTTTTATATATCTAAAAAAAACTCTTGCAATCTTCTTTTATATTACTAGCTAGTTTAACCTCATATTTAATCTTCTCCCTCCTTTTTTAGTAGTCCTCTGTTGGTCTTTGTAGGCTTCCCAATCCCCTGGTTTCCCACTGCTCTTCGCCGCATTGTATGCTTTCTCTTTAGCTTTTATGCTGTCCCTGACTTCCCTTGTCAGCCATGGTTGCCTCGTCCTCCCTTTAGTATGCTTCTTCTTCCTAGGAATGAATTTTTGCTGTGTCTCCCAAATTACTCCCAGAAACTCCTGCCATTGCTGTTCCACTGTCTTTCCTGCTAGGCTCATCTCCCAGTCAATTCTGGCCATCTCCTCCCTCATGCCTCCGTAGTTGTCTTTGTTCAACTGTAATACCGTTACATCTGATTCCAGCTTTTTCCTCTCAAATTGCAGGGTAAATTCTATCATATTATGGTCACTTCCTACTAAGGGTTCCTTCACCTTAAGCTCTGTTATCAAATCTGCCTTATTACACATCACTAAATCTAGAATTGCCTGTCCCCTAGTGGTCCGCACCATAAGCTGCTTCAAAAAGCCATCTTGTAGACATTCTACAAATTCCTTTTCTTGGGATCCACTACCAACCTGATTTTCCCAGTCTACCTGCATATTGAAATCCCCCATGATCACTGTAAGCTTGCTTTTCTTACTCGCCTTAACTATCTCCTGGTGTATCTTGTGCCCCACATCCTGACTACTGTTTGGAGGCCTGTACATAACTCCCATTATGGTTTTTTTACCTTTGCGGTTCCTCAACTCTACCCACACAGATTCTACATCATCTGACGCTACATCATTTCTTGCTATCGATTTAATTTCATTTCTTACTAACAAAGCAACCCCACCCCCTCTGCCAACCTGCCTATCTTTTCAGTAGGATGTATATCCTTGGATATTTAGCTCCCAGTCCTGATCCCCTTGCAGCCATGTCTCCATGATGCCCACCGCATCATACCTGCCAATTTCAATCTGCGCCACAAGCTCATTTACCTTATTTCATATACTGCATGCATTCAGATACAACACCTTCAGTCCTGTATTTCCCGTCCCCTTTCTCATTGTCATCCCTTTATCTGATGTGCATGAAGTTAGATTCCTAGCCCTTTCCAAACACTCTGGCCTATTTTTTGCTCTGGGGTTTTTAATAGCCTCTCCCGGGCTCTCCTTTCTTTTCAGTTTTTTCATAATTTTCCTTGAAGTTGAATCCACCCCCCCCCCCCCCACCCCACCACACCCCACATGCTAACCTGCTGCTTTGTTTCCCATTAGTCATACTTCTTGGAGTTTTACCCTTCCCTCCCCCTCCAACTTTCTAGTTTAAAGTCCTGTTGACCACCCTATTTACCCTTTTTGCTAGAACATTGGTCCCAGATCGGTTCAGGTGGAGACCGTCTCATTGGTACAGATCCCTCCTGTTCCAATACTGATGCCAGTGCCCCACTAAATGCCAACAGCCCTGATAAATTTTCATCAAGCCGTGTGCCTTGTTCCCACCCCTACCTCCCTTCATGAGCCTATCCAGTGTCTGTGCAATTGGCTTTAATTAGATGCCAGTCTCTGCCAAGTCGATTTAGTTCTCAATAATCTGTAAAGAAACATGTTGTCCCCTTCTTCTTTGTGGCCCAGAACACACCCTGTGATCTTGTACTCAGTGCTGCCAATGCCAGAGTCCCCTGTACCCACTCCCCTGGCTGTACATTATTTCTGGTTGGTTGGCACTGAGTGTGAGTGTTGATGCACAGGGTTTGAACAAGTTGTCATTGCCACTTTGTGTAGCTTAGATATGTGAGAACAGTGAGTGAAAGCCTTGCAACAATTTCCTGTTTTTTTTTGTGGAAGATCACTGAGCTAGTTAAGCAAGAAACTCACTTTGCTCTAAGATAAGAGTTCAGTTAATCTCTCCTTCCTTTTCCACCCCAGAGGCAGTGACTCTATATATAAACATGTGGTAGATTAATTGGAGCCTGTTAACTGGTCTACTATGTACATGGACCTGATGAGTGAGTGAACCAGTCACTCCTTGCAGTTCACACTGGCAGCAGCACCAACACCCTCTGGCCCATGTGTTAATTCCATTGCTTAGCATTATGATTGAGACAATCCTTTTCTGCAGGTCATGTATTATTTTTCTTATACAAGTTTGATTAACATAGTTAGATTGTTTTTTTAATTTTATTTGCTTTTTACATTTTCATCTTTCCAAATGGTTTTCCCTGACAGCTGCTCTTTAAGCGATATTAATGCACCTTACGATCACTGCCCACACGGTGAATCAAAAGGTGAGATGCTGTAGGTTCATAGAGTACCTCTCTGGTCAGAAAATAGTAAATATTGCAATGTTCTGCCCAACTGCTTAAGGATTTCCTCATTGTTTGCGTTTAATGTACCAACAACAGTATCAATAACTTTTCATGAGCAAAATCACTTGAAAGTTAGCCTCTCTCTTCTAAAACACACAGGTTTATAGATTTTTTTTGATCCGTGAATTGCGAGAACAATTTCATGACTCAATCAAAATGTTGTTGTATTTAATGGAATTAGTTTATTTGTACACACAATTACATAAGACCATAAGACATAGGAGCAGAAATTAGGCCATTCGGCCCATCGTGTCTGCTCCGCCATTCAATCATGGCTGATAAGTTTCTCAGCCCCATTCTCCCCCCTTCTCCCCGTAACCTTTGATCCCCTTACCAATCAAGAACCTATCTATCTCTGTCTTATATACATTCAATGACCTGGCCTCCACAGCCGCCTATGGCAATGAATTCCATAGATTCACCACTTTCTGGCTAAAGAGGTTTCTGCTCATCTCTGTTCTAAAAGGTCTTCCCTTTACTCTGAGGCTGTGCCCTCGGGTGCTAGTCTCTCCTACTAATGGAAACATCTTCCCCACATCCACTCTATCCAGGCCTTTCAGTATTCTGTAAGTTTCAATCAGATCCCCTCTCATCCTTCTAAACTCCATCGAGTATAGACCCAGAGTCCTCAAACGTTCCTCATATGTTAAGCCTTTCACTCCTGGGATCATTCACGTAAACCTCCTCTGGATCCTCTCCAAGGCCAGAATATCCTTCCTGAGATATGGGGCCAAAATTGCTCACAAAATTCTAAATGTGGTCTGACCAGAGCCTTATAAAGCCTCACCAGCACATCCCTGCTTTTATATTCTAGTCCTCTCGAAATAAATGCCAACATTGCATTTGCCTTCCTAACTACCAACTCAACCTGCAAGTTAACCTTAAGAGAATCCTGGACTAGGACTCCTGAGTCCCTTTGCACTCCAGATTTCTGAATTCTCTCCCCATTTAGAAAATAGTCTATGCCTCTATTCTTCCTACCAAAGTGCATGAACTCACACTTCCCCACATTGTATTCCATCTGCCACTTTTTTGCCCATTCTCCTAACCTGTCAAAATCCTTTTGTAGTTTCCCCACCTCCTCAATACTACCTGTCCCTCCACCTATCTTTGTATCATCTGCAAACTTAGCCAGGATGCCCTCAGTTCCTTCATCTAGATCATTAATGTATAAAGTGAAAAGTTCTGATCCCAACACTGACCCCTGCGGAACTCCACTAATCACCGGCCGCCATCCTGAGAAGGACCCCCTTATCCCCACTCTCTGCCTCCTGCCAGACAGCCATCTTCTATCCATGCTAGTACATTGCCTCTAACACCATGGGCTCTTATCTTACTGAGCAGCCTCCTGTGCGGCAACTTGTCAAAGACATTCTAGAAGTACAAGTCAATAACATCCATTGGCTCTTCTTTGTCTAACCTACTCATTACCTCCTCAAAGAATTCTAACAAATTTGTCAGGCATGACTTCCCCTTGATGAAACCATGCTGACTTTGCCCGATTTTACAATGCACTGCCATGTATTCTGAAATCTTATCCTTAATAATGGTCCCTAAAATCTTACCAACGACCGAGGTCAGGCTAATCAGCCTGTAATTTCCCGTCTTTTACCTCACTCCCTTCTTAAACAGGGGGGTTGCATTAGCGATTTTCCAGTCCTCTGGGACCCTCCCTGACTCCAGTGATTCCTGAAAGATCACCACTAATGTCTCCACCCTCTCTTCCGCTGTCTCCTTCAGAACCCTGGGTGTAATCCATCTGGTCCAGATGATTTATCCACCTTCAGACCTTTTAGTTTTCCTAACACGTTCTCCTTGGTAATGGCCACTATAGTCACCTCTGCCCCCGACTCTCTTGAACTTTGGGGTTGTCATTCATGTCTTCCACTGTGAAGACTGACGCAAAGTACTTATTCAGTTCCTCTGCCATTGCTTTGTTCCCCACTGCTACTTCTCCAGCATAATTTTCCAGCGGCCCAATGTCCACATTTGCCTCTCTCTTACCTTTTATATATCTAAAAAAACTCTTGCAATCTTTTCTTATATTACTGGCTAGTTTAACCGCATATTTAATCTTCTCCCTCCTTATTTCTTTTTTAGTTGTCCTCTGTTGGTCTTTGTAGGCTTCCCAATCCCCTGGTTTCCACTGCTCTTCGCCGCATTGTATGCTTTCTCTTTAGCTTTTATGCTGTCCCTGACTTCCCTTGTCAGCCATGGTTGCCTCGTCCTCCCTTTAGTATGCTTCTTCTTCCTAGGAATGAATTTTTGCTGTGTCTCCCAAATTACTCCCAGAAACTCCTGCCATTGCTGTTCCACTGTCTTTCCTGCTAGGCTCATCTCCCAGTCAATTCTGGCCAGCTCCTCCCTCATGCCTCTGTAGTTGCCTTTGTTCAACTGTAATACTGTTACATCTGATTCCAGCCTTTTCCTCTCAAATTGCAGGGTAAATTCTATCATATTAAGGGTTCCTTCACCTTAAGCTCCCTTATCAAATCTGCCTCATTACACATCACTAAATCTAGAATTGCCTGTTCCCTAGTGGACTCCACCACAAGCTGCTCCAAAAAGCCATCTCATAGACATTCCACAAATTCCTTTTCTTGGGATCCACTACCAATCTGATTTTCCCAGTCTACCTGCATATTGAAATCCCCCATGATCACTGTAAGCTTGCCTTTCTTACATGCCTTTTCTATCTCCTGGTGTATCTTGTGCCCAGCATACTAACAACTGTTTGGAGGCTTGTACGTAACTCCCATTATGGTTTTGTTACCTTTGCGGTTCCTCAACTCTACCCACACAGATTCAACATCATCTGACGCTACATCATTTCTTGCTATCGATTTAATTTCATTTGTTACTAACAAAGCAACCCCACCCCCTCTGCCAACCTGCCTATCTTTTCAGTAGGATGTATATCCTTGGATATTTAGCTCCCAGTCCTGATCCCCTTGCAGCCATGTCTCCATGATGCCCACCGCATCATACCTGCCAATTTCAATCTGCGCCACAAGCTCATTTACCTTATTTCGTATACTGCGTGCATTCAGATACAACACCTTCAGTCCTGTATTTCCCGTCCCCTTTCTCATTGTCATCCCTTTATCTGATGTGCATAAAGTTAGATTCCTAGCCCTTTCCAAACACTCTGGCCTATTTTTTGCTCTGGGGTTTTTAATAGCCTCTCTCGGGCTCTCCTTTCTTTTCAGTTTTTTCATAATTTTCCTTGAAGTTGAATCCACCCCCCCCCCCCCCCCCCCCCCCCCACCCCACCACACCCCACATGCTAACCTGCTGCTTTGTTTCCCATTAGTCATACTTCTTGGAGTTTTACCCTTCCCTCCCCCCCGATTTTCTAGTTTAAAATCCTGTTGACCATCCTATTTACCCTTTTCTCTAGAACATTGGTCCCAGATCGGTTCAGGTGGAGACCGTCCCAATGGTACAGATCCTGTTCCAATACTGATGCCAGTGCCCCACTAAATGCCAACAGCCCTGATAAATTTTCATCAAGCCGTGTGCCTTGTTCCCACCCCCACCTCCCTTCATGAGCCTATCCAGTGTCTGTGCAACTGGCTTTAATTAGATGCCAGTCTCTGCCAAGTCGATTTAGTTCTCAATAATCTGTAAAGAAACATGTTGTCCCCTTCTTCTTTGTGGCCCAGAAAACTCCCTGTGATCTTGTACTCAGTGCTGCCAATGCCAGAGTCCCCTGTACCCACTCCCCCGGCTGTACATTATTTCTGGTTGGTTGGCACTGAGTGTGAGTGTTGGTGCACGGGGTTTGAATAAGTTGTCATTGCCACTTTGTGTAGCTTAGATATGTGAGAACAGTGAGTGAAAGCCTCGCAACAATTTCCTGTTTTTTTTTGTGGGTGATCACTGAGCTAGTTAAGCAAGAAACTCACTTTGCTCCAAGATAAGATTTCAGTTAATCTCTCCTTCCTTTTCCACCCCAGAGGCAGTGACTCTATATATGAACATGTGGTAGATTAATTGGAGCCTGTTAACTGATCTACTATGTACATGGACCTGATGAGTGAGTGAACCAGTCACTCCTTGCAGTTCACACTGGCAGGAGCACCAACACCCTCTGGCCCATGTGTTAATTCCATTGCTTAGCATTATGATTGAGACAATCCTTTTCTGCAGGTCATGTATTATTTTTCTTATACAAGTTTGATTAACATAGTTAGATTGTTTTTTTTAATTTTATTTGCTTTTTACATTTTCACCTTTCCAAATGGTTTTCCCTGACTGCTGCTCTTTACGTGATATTAATGCACCTTACGATCACTGCCCACACGGTGAATCAAAAGGTGAGATGCTGTAGGTTCATAGAGTACCTCTCTGGTCAGAAAATAGTAAATATTGCAATGTTCTGCCCAACTGCTTAAGGATTTCCTCATTGTTTGAGTTTAATGTACCAACAACAGTATCAGTAACTTTTCATGTGCAAAGTGACTTGAGTGTTAGACTTTCTCTTCTAAAACACACAGGTTTATAGATTTTTTTGATCCGTGAATTGCAAGAGAACAATTTCATGACTCAATCAAAATGTTGTTGTATTTAATGGAATTAGTTTATTTGTACACACAATTACATAAGACCATAAGACATAGGAGCAGAAATTAGGCCATTCGGCCCATCGTGTCTGCTCCGCCATTCAATCATGGCTGATAAGTTTCTCAACCCCATTCTCCCCCCTTCTCCCTGTAACCTTTGATCGCCTTACTAATCAAGAACCTATCTATCTCTGTCTTGAATACATTCAATGACCTGGCCTCCACAGCCATCTGTGGCAATGAATTCCATAGATTCACCACTTTCTGGCTCAAGAAGTATCTCCTCATCTTTGTTCTAAAAGGTCTTCCCTTTACTCTGAGGCTGTGCCCTTGGGTCCTAGTCTCTCTTACTAATGGAAACATCTTCCCCACGTCCACTCTATCCAGGCCTTTCAGTAAACTCCATCGATTATAGACCCAGAGTCCTCAAACGTTCCTCATACGTTAAGCCTTTCACTCCTGGGATCATTCTCGTAAATCTCCTCTGGACCCTCTCCAGGGCCAGAACATCCTTCCTGAGATATGGGGCCCAAAATTGCTCACAATATTCTAAATGTGGTCTGACCAGAGCCTTATAAAGCCTCAGCAGCACATCCCTGCTTTTATATTCTAGTCCTCTCGATGTAAATGCCAACATTGCATTTGCCTTCCTAACTACCGACTCAACCTGCGAGTTAACCTTAAGAGAATCCTGGACTAGGACGCCCAAGTTCCTTTGCACTCCAAATTTCTGAATTCTCTCCCCATTTAGAAAATAGTCTATGCCTCAATTCTTCCTACCAAAGTGCATGACTTCACACTTCCCCACGTTGTATTCCATCTGCCACTTTTTTGCCCATTCTCCTAACCTGTCAAAATCCTTCTGCAGCCTCCCCACCTCCTCAATACTACCTGTCCCTCCACCTATCTTTGTATCATCTGCAAACTTAGCCAGGATGCCTTCAGTTCCTTCACCTAGATCATTAATGTATAAAGTGAAAATTTCTGATCCCAACACTGACCCCTGCGGAACTCCACTAGTCACCGGCCGCCATCCTGAGAAGGACCTGCTTATCCCCACTCTCTGCCTCCTGCCAGACAGCCAATCTTCTATCCATGCTAGTACCTTGCCTCTAACACCATGGGCTCTTATCTTACTGAGTAGCCTCCTGTGTGGCACCTTGTCAAAGACCTTCTAGAAGTCCAAGTCGATAACATCCATTGGCTCTCCTTTGTCTAACCTACTCATTACCTCCTCAAAGAATTCTAACAGATTTGTCAGGCATGACCTCCCCTTGATGAAACCATGCTGACTTTGCCCGATTTTACAATGCACTTTCAAGTATTCTGAAATCTCATCCTTAATAATGGACTCTAAAATCTTACCAACAACCAAGGTCAGGCTAATCGGCCTGTAATTTCCCATCTTTTGCCTCACTCCCTTCTTAAACAGGGGGGTTACATTAGCGATTTTCCAGTCCTCTGCGACCCTCCCTGACTCCAGTGATTCCTGAAAGATCATCACTAACGTCTCCACTATCTCTTCCGCTGTCTCCTTCAGAACTCTGGGGTGTAATCCATCTGGTCCAGATGATTTATCCACCTTCAGACCTTTTAGTTTTCCTAGCACCTTCTCCATGGTAATGGCCACCATAGTCACCTCTGCCCCCGACTCTCTTGAACTTTGGGGTTGTCATTCGTGTCTTCCACTGTGAAGACTGACGCAAAGTACCTATTCAGTTCCTCCGCCATTGTTTTGTTCCCCACTGCTACTTCTCCAGCATAATTTTCCAGCGGCCCAATGTCCACTTTTGCCTCTCTCTTAGCTTTTACATATCTAAAAAACTCTTGCAATCTTCTCTTATATTACTGGCTAATTTAACCGTATATTTAATCTTCTCCCTCCTTATTTCTTTTTTAGTTGTCCTCTCTTGGTCTTAGTAGGCTTCCCAATCCCCTGGTTTCCCACTGCTCTTCGCCGCATTGTATGCTTTCTCTTTAGCTTTTATGCTGTCCCTGACTTCCCTTGTCAGCCATGGTTGCCTCGTTCTCCCTTTAGTATGCTTCTTCTTCCTAGGAATGAATTTTTGCTGTGTCTCCCAAATTACTCCCAGAAACTCCTGCCATTGCTGTTCCACTGTCTTTCCTGCTAGGCTCATGTCCCAGTCAATTCTGGCCATCTCCTCCCCCATGCCTCTGTAATTGCCTTTATTCAACTGTAATACTGTTACATCTGATTCCAGCTTTTTCCTCTCAAATTGCAGGGTAAATTCTATCATATTATGGTGACTTCCTACTAAGGGTTCCTTCACCTTAAGCTCCCTTATCAAATCTGCCTCATTACACATCACTAAATCTAGAATTGCCTGTTCCCTAGTGGGCTCCACCACAAGCTGCTCTTGGGATCCACTACCAACCTGATTTTCCCAGTCTACCCACATATTGAAATCCCCCATGATCACTGTAAGCTTGCCTTTCTTACCTTGTCAAAGACCTTCTAGAAGTCCTAGTCGATAACATCCATTGGCTCTCCTTTGTCTAACCTACTCATTACCTCCTCAAAGAATTCTAACAGATTTGTCAGGCATGACCTCCCCTTGATGAAACCATGCTGACTTTGCCTTTTCTATCTCCTGGTGTATCTTGTGCCCCCCAGCCTGACTACTGTTTGGGGGCCTGTACGTAACTTCCTTTATGGTTTTTTTATCTTTGCGGTTCCTCAACTCTACCCACACAGATTCTACATCATCTGACCCTACATCATTTCTTGCTATCGATTTAATTTCATTTCTTACTAACAAAGCAACCCCACCCCCTCTGCCAACCTGCCTATCTTTTCAGTAGGATGTATATCCTTGGATATTTAGCTCCCAGTCCTGATCCCCTTGCAGCCATGTCTCCATGATGCCCACCGCATCATACCTGCCAATTTCAATCTGCGCCACAAGCTCATTTACCTTATTTCATATACTGCGTACATTCAGATACAACACCTTCAGTCCTGTATTTCCTGTCCCCTTTCTCATTGTCATCCCTTTATCTGATGTGCTTGAAGTTAGATTCCTAGCCCTTTCCAAACACTCTGTCCTATTTTGTGTTCCGGAGAATTTAATAGCATCTCCCGGGCTCTCCTTTCTTTTCAGTTTTTTCATAATTTTCCTTGAAATTGAATCCAAAGCTAACCTGCTGCTTTGTTTCCCGTTAGTCATACATCTTGGAGTTTTACCCTTTCCTCCCCCCCCACCCCCCACTTTCTAGTTTAAAGTCCTGTTGACCACCTTATTTTCCCTTTTCGCTAGAACATTGGTCCTAAATCGGTTCATTTGGAGACCGTCCCAATGGTACAGATCCCTCCTGTTCCAGTATTGATGCCAGTGCCCCACGACATGGAATCCCTCTTTCCTGCACCATTCCTTTGGCCAAGTGTTTACTTCCCTTATTCTCGCGCCCCTGTGCCAATTTGCACGTGGTTCGGGAAGTAATCTGGAGAGTATAAACCTTGAGGACCTGTTCTTTAATTTAGTTCCTAGTTCTTGATAATCCCCAAACAGGTCCTCTTTCCTAGACTTACCTATGTTATTTGTCCCGACGTAGACCACAACAACTGGATCCTCTCCCTTCAATATCCTTTCAGGCCAGTCAGAGATGTCCCTCACCCTGGCACCGGGCGGGCAACATACCATGTATGATTCTCGATCCTGCTTACAAAGGAAGCTATCAATTCCCCTAATTATAGAATCCCCTGCAACTACCACTTGTCTTTTTGCTCCCCACTCTTGAATGGCCTCCTGTGCCACGGTGCCATGGTCAGCTGGCTCATCCTCCCTACAGCCCTCTTCCTCATCCACACAGGGAGCAAGTACCTCATACCTGTTGGACAAGGTCAAGAGCTGAGGCTCCTCTATTCCTGAACACAGGATCCCTCTACCTGCCTCACTTGTAGTCACAGCCTGCTGACCCTGACCACTGACCTGACTTGAGGTACTTAATCTACTGGGTGTGACCGCCTCCTGATACAAAGCATCCAGGTAACTCTCCCTTTCCTGGATGTGCCGCAGCGTCCAGAGCTTGGAATCCAGCTCATCAATTCTGAGCCGGAGTTCCTCCAGCAACCAACACTTGCTGCAGATGTGATCACAGCAGCTCGCAAAGGGATCTGCCACCTCCCAATCATACAGCTACAGCACATCACCTGCCCAGCCATCTCTACTTAGATAATTAATTTATTAGTTAGCTTTGCAGTGTTTTTTCTTTCAAATTTGGTGCAGATTTCCTACCAACCAATCAGATCATAGCTTTCCTGTGATGTCACTTTTTTCAGTTTTGGCTTCAGTTACTCTGTACCCTGAGGTCACCAATCCGGTGCTTCTCCCTCCGAGTCTGCTCGCCAGAGACAAGGCCACAAATCCCTGAGGTAAGCTAGATTTATACTCACCGTTCCGGTGCTCCTCCCTCCGAGTCTGGTCCCAGGATTTACTCACCAATCAGTTGCTTTTTCTTTAAAATCCACTTTCAGAAGAGTGTCCCTCGCAGGTCTGGTGCACTCCTGAAGGCACTGCCTCTTCCTCTCTTTTTTTTAGGCTTGAGGAGGAGGGAGGGATGGAAACACTACATCAATGTAATTATTGGGGCAATTCTGTTCTTTGACAATGGGTCCTCCTCGATTTCCTCATGAGTCGTGGTGACTGCGATGACTTCTCCCAGAATGCTTTAGTCACTTCTCACCAGCGCCCTCTGTTGGACAGATTGGAAAAGGACCCACATTTAAACAGATTACAGAGAATGATTACAGATTTAACAGTTGGGGAAAGAAGAGGCAAAAAGAAAATAATAAAAATACAAAGCTGCTTTGTTACTCTGCTCCCAAAAATAAATGCATTTAAAATATCTAGCACCAGAATTCCAAAATATGCCATTAGTAATTTGGCATACAATAGCCTGAAAATGGCCAGCTCCTGTTGCTTGCAGATTTCCTCCTGACGCCTAGTGATCCATTCTGTTCGCTGCAGGAAAGGTCTGATATTTCTAATCTCTTGCACCCCTTTTTAAAGGTTGACCTGAGCTGTCACACTAGCAGGGCCATATTGTCCTATGAACTTTCTGCTTAAAACAATGTCCAACCATATGATAAACTCTTTGCTCAAACCATGAGGTTTGAACCAGCCCCAAATTTGTCAGTTTTTCTTTGTCTTTGAATAATTTTCCATCACATGAAGCCCCTTGCAGTCAACTCTGCAGATAAAGATGTTTGCAGACATGGTCAATAGAACACTCAGACCCATCGTCACTAATTTTTACATTCCCCAAGGTCTGTGCTTCATAAATCAAAATCCCAATGTCTTTCTTCAACTTCACTTTTCTGTTCCTTCCCAATAACGTTATTTAGTTTCACAGTTCAGCAGGTTAATTTTTAAGCAGGCTGAGAACAAGCATTTATACCCTGACTACTGTTCACAGTTTTCAATACATGCTGGTTAAATAGGTCAAGCTTCTGCTATCAGTTTGTTTAAAGGTTCCTTTTTGTCTGACACTGGGTGTTTCACAGCAGTGATTATCAAACAAGATTTGACACCAAGCCACATAAGGAGAAATTAGGACAGATAAGCATAACATTAGCCCAAGTGGTAGGTTTTAAGGTGCATCCCTCATAAGGGGGCAGAGAAAGACAGGGAATTCCAAAGTTCAGGGCCCATTTAGCTGAAGACATGGCAGTGACTGATAGATTAATGGAATCTGGGATGCTCAAGAGGCCAGGATTGGAGGAGCTCAGATACTGGGGAGGGCTGTGGAGCTGGAGGAAAATATGACCTAGGGATACATGAGGTCAGGAAGGTGATAAAACAACTCTACTACTCTGTGGTTTGATGATGATGCGAGATTGAATGGGAGAAGATAATGTTGCTTTGTTAGGTACAGTATTAAATGATTATTTGTTATGGATTATATTGCTGTTTGTGGAAGCTTGCTGTGCTCATATTGGCAGCCAAGTTTCCTAGAGTTCGGCAGTAACTATACTTCAAAAGTACTTCATCAGCTGTAAAGAACTTTGGCACATCCTGATGTTGTGATAGGTGTTATAGAAATGTAATCTCTTTCTTTGTTTCCTTTTTTAAACTTCGCTTGGTGCAAGCACTTTTAATTTTGTTCAGTTATCTGCAGAGTAATGAGATCAGATTCTGTCCTGTTCATTATTTCTGATCATCTCACCTTGATGCTGAGGTTTGTGAACACACAGGAGACAGAACAGAGTCTTTTGGGACTCCTGAGACTGACTAAGGCATCGGAGCAGAAAAGTTAAAGATGGATTGGAAAGCCACAATAATATATCCTTGTGTGACTCGGTGTCAAATTTTGTTTGATAGTGCTGCAGTCAAGCAGCTTGGGATGTTTCACCATGTTAAGGGTATTATTTAAATGCTAGCTATTGAACTAGACAGGTGAAGGAGAATGGCAAAGAAAAACAAGCTTGTGATAGATTCAACATTATTTCTAACTGGGGATTTGATCTTCAATTTCTTTTCTCTTTCTGCAAGGAAGGAGATTAGTAACAGCATCCAGGTTCCTGATTAACAAGTCGTGTGAACTCGGAGATATGAAACAGTACAAGATGGAATCGGCCACACAGTTGAAACTCATCAGCAGAGGCCCAAAATGGTAACGCTCAAAAAACTTCGTCAGCAAATTGTTAGGAACTAGAGATAGTTTTAAGTAAGTTATATGTGTATTTGGCTGCGTTAGGAATAAGCTGTATAAGTTTAATTTATATTTTTTTCTGTTTGTGGGTTAGAAGGCTTTTTATTTCACTTTAGAATGTGCCTGCAAGTCTGTGGGTTTGTTTGTATACCTGAATTCTAATGAGGTTATATGATCCTTGAAGTGGAGAGCTGTGTTTCAAGGGGGTTAGTGGTTTAGGAAAGTGAAATCAAAGTAGGGAAAAAACTGTGCTATTGCCTAGCAACAAGGGGCCCCACACAGAGATACAGGGAGAAACAGAAAAGCAGTTTGAGTTCAGTTGGTCCCAGGAAGATAGTTAAATCAAGGAATAAGAACAGGAATCAATCCTGTTGGAAGTGAAAGCAAGGAGCAGAAGGAAAGTCTCCAAATTAAAGAGAAAAGCTGCAGGAAGCAGATTTAAAGCAAAATAGGCTTGCAAGAAGTAAGAAGATCCAAGGAAACAGCCAAAGATGGGTGAATCCTAACTACGGGGCTTGTGAAGCGGTGGCATGACTGAGTATCTGAGAGAGTGCATGGAAGGCGAAGCTTGAATGCACTTGGTGATCCACAGGAGAGGAACATCAAAAGAAGAGGTTGCAACCCTGGAACTGGATCTTTGTTGAAGACGTTCAAGTGAAAGCATATCTTGGGAGGAAATTCCAAGGTGAGTCCTTTGAGAGTGGAGATTGGAAACCCTTGTGTGAAGGCGGAGTTCCGTGAGATCAGTTGCCTCACGGTGTGACGAACATCTGGGGGAGTCGATGAGAGATCCATAGCATCTGCTTTGGGTGTCACCTGACAGTGTGGTGTGTCCGACCACAGGTCAGCTATGGTTTACATGGATGGTGTGTTCACTGTGAACATTAGAGTATAAGATAGATTTTGTAGCTTGTGTTATCCTTATGAACCTGTATATATCTGTAAAGGTATTGTTGTGGGTGAAGGAATAATGTAATATAGTTCATTTTTTCCTGTTCAATAAATATTGTTTTCTTTAGTTAAAAGTTCATCAGCAGACTCCCGTGACTCTGTTCAGTAGCCACCCTCTATGTTGCTAAACAAAAATTAAAGATTAGGATCCAACAAGCCAGGTTCCACCCCAGGATCTGACTTGTCTAGTATTAACATCAGCTGGGATCATAACAAAACTTATAGTGATACTCGAACATGGTCCAGATCATCAGGAGAGTGTGATAAAGGAGCAAAGCAAACCAGGAAAACGATGATGGATGCAGACGCCATTTTTCTTATTTGTCATTTCTGATGTCTTTGAAGAATATGGTTCTTGTCAATACTTTATGGAAAGAGTATAGAAATAAAATCAAAAGGAGGAAGAACCCAATAGAGAACTTATAAATATTTAAATATCTGTCCTCCGACTGCATAGGATAATGTTCGAAACCAAGATGTCATTCTCATTGTCTTTACTGAGAACCTGGGAGTGTATGTAAAAGCCGCAGACAGGAATCTCCTTGATCCAGATGAGAACACTGATGAACACTGCAGCCTCCCTGATGTGTAAGAATTTAAAACTCAGAGGGTAGGCCACAGCAAGGCACCGAATAATGGAGATGAAGCAATGGAAACCAACGCTGATGTAGGTATTCTGGTAGAGATGCTGACCAATGAGCTTACAGAGTCCTCGGGATAAGGTCCAGTCATTGTGCTGCAGCATATACTGAACCCAGAAGGGCAAGGAAATGAGGTGCAACAGATCTGAGATGGTCAGATTACAGAGATAGATTCCCAGCTCGTTCCTCTGTCTGATCTGCAGGTAGCTGTGATACAGAAACATGAGATTATTCGGGAGGCCGATGATGAAGACAGCAATGTAGACCGTGGGAAACAGGATTTGGTGATTACAGTGGTTGATAGAACAGTTGGTCATCATTCAACGCAATACTGAAATTTCCTTTTCTAATAAATAATCTTTTCCAGTTCCTGAGGACTGTGTCCGTGTGTGGTTATGGTGCTTGTTTGTTAATTCTTTTTTGTTAAAATATTTGCCCTTGCAGGAAGGAATTTATCCAACAATAGAATCATTGAGCTGAACAGCACAGGAAGAAGAGAAGGTAGATTTGTGTCTCCAAAGCAGCTCTCATGACCCAGAATGTCTCAAAGCTCCCCACGATCAATAAAATACATTTTGAAGTACAACATTGTTTTACAGGAGCCAATTTGCACACAGCAAGCTCCCAAAAACAGCATTTCGGTAATGACCAGATAATATATTTTCATAATGTTGGTTGAGAGAAAAATGTTGATCCAGGCCACAGGGGAGAATACTGCAATCTGACCATTTCAGACCTCTTGTAGCTCATCTGTTTACCCTTGTGGATCCAAGTGAGATTCAGTTGCATATATCATCAAACCTTTTGGCACAGAATGAGGCTATTCGGCCCATTGTGCCTGTGGTTTTTGAAAGAGCTATCCAATTAGACCCACTCCCCTCTGCTTTTCTTCCATAGTCCTGCAAATTTCTCCTTTTGAATATTTATCCATTTCCCTTTTGGAAGTTACTATTGATTCTGCTTCTACCTCCCTTTTAGGCAGTGCACTTGAGTTTAGAACAATTCACTGCATAAAAATTCTTCTAATCTCCCCTCTGGTTTTTGGCAATTTGCCTTAAATCTGTACCCTCACATTAACCACCCTTCTGTCACTGGAAATTGGTTCTCTATATTTACTCTGTCAAAATCGTTCATATTTCAAACACCTCAATGAAATCTTCCCTTATTCCTGTGTACTCTAAAGAGAACCACACCAACCTCTCTCTCAATATGTGTAAAAAAAATATATTAACCAGTGAAAGAAATCAGTTGCTTGTAGTCTATAAGGAGCAGCACCAATGCCTGTACTCTGACTGATTGATTGAATTGTACACCTTGAAGTTAGCCATCCCTTTTAATTTATCAGAGTTGTTTTATTTGGGCAAGTGTGAAGTTTACTCTCCGGTTTACACTGGGTGCGATAGAACTGAGACTGGGCTGGAGGGAGTGCGGTTACAGGAAAAGTTTGGACTTGTGAATGTAAACAAGGCAACGTGAGCTGCAAAGCCCATGAGATCAAAGGCAGAGAAACAAGGAAGACAATCAATGCCAACATCTTTACGTCTCAAACCATACTCACATTGTGTTTAATGTGGATCCCATTGCAGTCACTATACTGAAACCTCTATAAGGCACTGAACTCTATGGAGCACATAGAGGCATTGGAAAAGGCGCAAAACTGCATTTGCCAGGATGAAACCAGGACTGAGAGGTTATACCGATCAAGAGGGACTGAACAGTTTGAGGTATTTTCTCTGGAAAGGACAAGGCTGAGAGTTGTCATTAAGATTAGGAAAGGGTTTGGTAGGGTAGACATAACGAAAATGTTTCTACCTGTGGGTATGGCCAGAACTAGGAACCATCAATATAAGATAGTTACTAATAAATCCAATCAGGAATTCAGGAGGAACCAGAGAATGGTTAGAATGTGGAACTCACTACCACAAGGGATTGTTGAGGTTAGTATTAAAGGTGTATGTAAGGGGAAGATAGATAAACACATGAAGAAGAAAGGAACAGCAGGATATGTTGACAGGGTGAGATGAAGAAGTGGGGAGCTGTAGCATAAGAGTGTTCAGCATAACATGGGATAATTTGGCATTGGAGAACAGTACCGCCCACAGTGTGATTGCAGGTGTCACATGACAGTCGCCTGCGAGTAGACCAAGTTAGGATATGGAGCAGACGTGATCAAGAGACTTGCTTAGAAATCAGCATGGACTTAGCTTATAGTCTGGGCTGCACTTTGTATGTATTGACGTATAGATCTGTGTTGCTAATTAACAGTCACTGTGAAATCTTACAAGCTTCTGAACCTCTTCGTGAGACCTATTTACAACAGAAGGAGGCTCATGTGAAGCATAAACAATGATATGAACTATTTGGGCTGAATGGCTTGTTTCTGTGTTGCAAGACTTTATGGGCTGGATCTTCCTGTCCCATCACAGAGTTTACCCATGTCAGGCAGGATTTCAAAATTCTGGGATTCGTGCATGCCTTCCAGCCACAGCAATTTTGAACAGTGCTGGATAAGGATGCGGGTTGTGAACCCGCAAGCAATTGCCCCGTTGTTGCTGACTCCTTTGCAGAGGTGGGCATTTCAGACCCACCCAAAATTTTCATAGAGTCAGGTCAGCTTTTCAAGAGGACTTGGTTCACACCAGCTCAAAGGTGCCATGCATCATGGAAGATCCCAGTTCTGATATTGGGAACATTTGATGTTTAAGTTCAAAAGGTGTTGTCAACTTCACATGGCACGATGCAATGTTGTTTAATAAGTTATCTGTGGTTTTGATACAGTGATTGATGAGAGGGGTTTGTTTTGAAAAGGTAAGTGACCATTAAATTAACTCACTTTGTGAAGGTGGGAAAGTCTTCCGATGCTTTGGAGTACATTATTCCCTGGATTAAGTGCTCTTCTGCATTGGACAATAGCAAAATTTAGAATTGACTGTGACAATTGTCTCCCTTGGTTTCACTTTTTCTTTCAATTTCAGCTCAGCCATCTCTTTGCTTCATAAACTTGACCAATGTCTGAGCTTTTCAAATTACAACTCAGCCATCTATCTGATGATTTCAAAACTTGGCCAGATGGCTGAGCTCTTTGAAGTTCAGCTCAGCCATCTGCTTCACTTTTTCAAAGCTGTGACAGATGGCTGTGCCTCAGGCTGATTTCAAAGGCTTTAATTTATTCAGCTCTAGAGGCTTTGCTTATGTAGTTGTTGACTGGAAATCTCATTAATGGTTGGCTGAGTTTCAAACCCAACAATGGATTTAGCTCAGCAGGAGTTGTTGTCACAGATCCCAAGGGAAATATCAACATGGTTGTGTTGACAATTTTTGCAGTCTAATAAGATTATATTTAAGATGATTTCAAATGACTATTTGTTTATCTTGACAGAGTTATGAGATCGTTAAGTAGATTTTGAATGTTGTTTGTTTATCTTGACAGTTTTATGATCTCTCAATAAGATTATGATTTTTGTCATATGTATGTTGAATGACTATTTATATTGATAGTTTTATGAGCATCTGAAATTCTTACCAGTGTTATTATATGGTTTATGAGTTCTGGGTGGACACCGGGTAAGTGGGTATTGGGGCTCATATGGGGATATGGAGGGAGAATAGGATTTGGGGTACTGAGAAGGTAATTTCCTTCACTTCTGGCTTCAAGGTTGCTGATTCTAAATTCTATCTGTCTCCCAGTGTTTGATCAGTTACCTCAGTAACTACCAGCCTATGACCCGCATAATACTTCTGGCTGGTTTTTTTTCAATTTGGAAATGGGAATTGAGAGTCTGGCAATTCCCTGACACCATGTTCCTGACTTTAATGGAGAGCAGAACTAGGTGAGATGTAAAACTAGGGGCATACAACTCTATAAACAACCTTTCTTAAAGTAACTCAAACATCTCCATTCTTCTTCATTTACTTTGTCTCTCTCTGCCCCTTTGTGCCCAACACTTGATTTTCTCCCCTGGTTTCTTGAGATATAGGAAAAAATGGAATACCTGCCTCTCCAGCAATCATATTGGCTATTTCCAACAGATAGCTGCATCAGTTCCCAAATCTCCGTCTTGGCTGAATTGAGCAATTTGAAGTTTGCCAGTTCTTTACTTTTGTTACAGTTGGTAAGTTTTATTTCCTTTGATTTGTACTATATCACATTCACAAGTGTTAATGGGTCAGTTAGAATTGCTGACGAGAAACCTGTACAAGACTCTATGTAATATAAGGGTCTGGTACATATAGGTTTGAAGTGGGACAGAGTACAGTACTGCCCACACAGCGATGTAAGAGAATACATGTCTCACACCTAGCGGTCAGTCTAGTGTTGGACAGATCAGTGTATACAAGCAAACATGGAGCCCACTCCTAACTTGAACCTTTAAGTGTATATATGTGCATAGTTCTTGCAGTTAATAAATACATACAGTTAAACTACTTTAGACTACAAAGGCTTCATTAAATCTACCAAATGATAACCAACTCCCTACAATGGTTCAAGCAATATTTGCCATCTATATTTGATCAGATTGGTGAAAAGACATCCACAGCCAAAATCACATGTACATCCTGCTTTTGTTCTGCAATATTCACAATCCAAAGATCAATTTGTTCAAATAAGAAGCATATTGGACTTGTCATGAAGCCATTAATGTAGATAATATCATTTGAAATTATTTTTTTTAAAATAGAGGTTTAGTCCGTGGGTGTGCTTGAGTGTGTGTTAACTGGATTACAGCCAACTATCCTGGATGCTTTGATGTTTAGTAGTTTTGAGATGTAAACATAGAGGTAGAGGACATTTGCATTTTGTTGAATAGAGCATTCAAAGACTGGGGCTGAAATCTTGCACCGAGCTAGGAGAGACCAATCAATGTTTATATTACTAATAAAGTTGGGTCTATGAAAAGGGTTTTTTTGTTAGAAGAGGTGGAGTTCAAAGAGCATGATGGTACAATGAGAATTTGTATTCAAAGGGGCGTGCCAGGTATAACAGAAAGCGGTTGTGTGTATGCAGGGCAGAGGCATGTAACATCAAAGCTGCTGTAAACCTACAACTATTGGCAAAGGAACCAAAGTAAAAGGAACCTCATTTTGAATTTGTAAGGTGTAAGTGCTTTGCCTGGTGTCTGCTTAAAGTCTTTGGGTTGTTGTTGCCTTAGTGGAGATTAGTTTGGGAATTTGTTAAAAAATTATGAATGACTGAATGAAGGAGAATGGTAAAGAAAAACGAGCTTGAGGACAGGCTCAGAATTATTTGAAACTGGGCATTTCATATTCAGTTTGTTTTCTCGTTCTGCAAGAAATGAGATTTGTAACAGAATCCAGGAACCTGGTTAACCAGCCGTGTGAACTCTGAGATATAAAGCAGTACAAGATGGGATCAGCCCCACAGTTTAAACTCATCAGCAGAACTCCAAAATGGTAAAGCTCAAAAACATTGTCAGCAAATTTACATTCATACTCAAATATTGTTTGAATCATCAGGAGAATGTGATAAGGAGCAAAGCAAACCAGGAAAATGATGATGTATGCAGAAACCAATTTGTTTATTCTTAATTTCCTCTCTCCTTGAAGCCCATGGACATTATGGACAACAGTCAGCACTTTATAGTAAGCGTAAATGAATAAAATCAAAGGGAGCAAGAACCCAATAGAGAGCTTGTGAATATTTAAATACCTGCCCTCCGACAGCATAGGATAATGTTCGAAACACAAGGTGTCATTCTCATTGTCTTTACTGAGAACCTGGGAGCGTATGTAAAAGCCACAGACAGGAATCTCCTTGATCCAGATGAGAGCACTGATGAACACTGCAGCCTTCCTGGTGTGTAAGAATTTAAATCTCAGAGGGTAGGCCACAGCGAGGAAGCGATTAATGGAGATGGAGCAGAGGAAGCCAATGCTGATGTAGATATTCTGGTAGAGGAGCAGACCACTGAGTATGCAGAGTGCCCGGGAGTGGACCCAGTCATCGTGCTGCAGCATATACTGAACCCAGAAGGGCAAGGAAATGAGGTACAACAGGTCTGAGATGGTCAGATTACAGAGATAAATACCCAGCTCATTCCTCTGTCTGATCTGCAGGTAGCTGTGATACAGTGACAGGAGATTAGTCGGGAGTCCGATGATGAAGACAGCAATGTAGACCGTGGGAAACAGGATTTGGTGGATACTGTGGTCGATAGAACAGTTGGTCATCGTTCAACACAAAATTGGAACTTCCTTTTGTAATAAATATTCTTTTATCAGTTCTTGAGGACTGTGTCTGTGTGTGGTTATGATGCTTGTTTATTAAGTCTTCTTTATTGAAAATTTTTCCCCTGCAGGAAGGAATTCATCCAACAATAGAATCATTGAACTGAACAGCACAGGCAGAAGAGAAAGTAGATTTGTATCTCTAAAGCATCTCTCATGCCCCAGAATGTCTCAAAGCTCCTCACCATCAATAAAATACATTCTGAAGTACAACATTGTTAGTACAGGAACCAATTTGCACACAGCAAGCTCCCAAAAACAGCATGTCAGTAATGACCAGATAATACATTTTGATTATGCTGGTTGAGCAAGAAATGTTGATCCAGGCCATTGAGGAGAATACTGCAATTTGATAACTTTAGACCTCTTGTAGCTCTTTTGTTTACCATTGTGGATCCAAGTGAGATTCAGTTGCATAAATCATCGAATCTTACAGCATAGAATGAGGCTATTCAGCCCATTACGCCTGTGGTTTTGAGAGAGCTATCCAATTAGACCCACTCCTCTCTGCTTTTCTCCCATAGTCCTGCAAATTACTCCTTTTGTGTATTTATCCATTTCCCTTTTGGAGGTTACTATTGATTCTGCTTCTACCACACTTGCAGTTAGCACATTTCATTTCAGAACAATTCACTGCATAAAAATTCCCCACTGGTTTTTGTCAATTAGCCTTACATCTGTATCCTCACTTTAACCTCACTTCTGTCACTGGAAATAGTTCCTTGATATTTACACTGTTAAAATCGCTCATATTTCAAACACATCTATGAAATCTCCTCTTGTCCTTCTGTGCTCTAAAGAGAACCACACCAGCTTCTCTCTCAATATATGTAAAAACAAAACATACTAACCAGTAAAAGAAATCAGTTGCTTGTAGTCCATAAGGAGCAACACCAATGGCTGTACTCTGAATGATTGATTGAATTGTACACCTTGAAGTTTGCCGTCTCTTTTAGCTTGTTAGAGTTGGGTTCCACTGATGTTTTCTCCCTTAGGTTTACACTGGGTGCGATAGAACTGAGACTGGGCTGGAGGAAGTGCAGTTACAACTCGAGGCAGGAAAAGGCTGGACTTGTGAATGCAAGCAAGGCAACATGAGCTGCAAAGTGCCCGTGGTCAAAGGCAGAGAAACCACGGAGACAATCAATTCCAATGTCTTGATGTCTCAAGCAATGCTCACCTCCTGTGTTCAATGAGGAGCCCTTTGCAGTCACTATACTGAAAACATTACAATGCACTGTGCTCCATGGAGCACATCGAGGCATTGGAGAAGGTGCAAAATTACATTTACCAGGAAGATACCAGGAATGAGAGGTTATTCCAATCAGGAAGGACTAAGCATTTTGTGGTATTTCCTCAAGAAAAGACAAGGCTGAGAGGAAAGACAACCTCATCCAAAACCACATGTACTTCCTATTTTTGTTCTGCAATGTTCACAATCTGAAGATCAATTTGTTCAAAGAAGAAGCATATTGCATTTGAAACGTTCACTCAGTTTTTCTCTCCACAGAAGCTGCCAGACGTGCTGGGAATTTCCAGGACTTTGGGGTTTTATGTCAGATGGGCTGCATCTGCAGCATTGTGCTTTTATTTTCTGTGTAATGACTTATTTTAACATCATCGATTTATAATCAGGGACTTCTGGAGTTGCTGTGCCACGTTTCTTTCAGCTGTTGGTCAACATTTCATTACATCACGAGTCTGTTCTGCTATTCAGTGAGATCATGAGATCATGGCTGATCCGTATCCCAACTTCATCCACCCGCCTTGGCTCCATATCCTTTCATAACACTGGCTAATAGCTCTGTCAATCTGAGGAGAATCATTGTGAATTGAGCTAGAATTTATTGCTTTGTGTGGGACAGAGTTCCAAACTTCTACCAGCCTTGGCGAAGACGTATTTGCTTCATCTCTCCTGATTGGTCTGGCTCTGGCCTTGTGGTTATCTCCTACTTTACCCACCCACAGACAATCTGTCTATGTCGCCTATCGATTTCCTTCAAAATCCTTAAAGACTCCGTAAAATTTCTCCTTAACCTTTTCTAATGCAGGGAATGCAAGTCTAGTTTATGTAAATCGTGCTCAATTTACAGGCCTGTCTAAAAACAGGGTTGTTATCAAAGTGTCCCTGTGTAAATAGAATCTGCCAGATGTTGCAACGTAGCGGATATGTTTTCTATTGGTGAAATCCAAACTCGGAAGCTCTTGAGATGTGAGGCTTGTGGATGGGATGATCCTCTGCTCTAAATGCCGACAACTGATAAATTTTCACCAGACCCTGTGCCTGGTTCCCCACCAACTTCCACCCATGAGCTTCTCCAGTGTCTACGCACTGGCATCAGTTAGGTGCCAGTCTCTGCTCAGTCATTTAGTTCACAACAGTCTCCACAGAACCATGTTGTGCCCTCCTTAGTGACCCCCAGGTGATGATCGTTGGCCCTATGCTGACTGTATTGCTCCCTGTTCCCGTCCCCACTGTACCCACTCCCCAGCTGTACATTACCTCTGATTAGCTGGCACAGAGTGTGAGTGTTGGTGCACTGGGGTTGACAGTCCTTACCACGTTGTGTAGCCTGGATATGTAAGAGCAGTGACTGAAAACATTGCAACAATTTCCTGTCTATTTCTTTGTAAAAGTTGGCAGAGCTGAGAGAGTGATCTAGTTAAGCATGGAACTCATTTTGCTCCAAGAGTTGAGTTAATCTCTCCTTCCTTTTGCACTCCAGAGGCAGTGACTACATACATGAAAATGTCTAAGTGAAAGAGAGAAGGCTCTTAACATGTAGATGTGGTGGGTTCATTGGAGCTTGTTAACTGATCTACTATTGTATATGGACCTGCTGAGTGAGTGAGCCAATGTCTCCTTGCAGTTAACACTGGCAGCAGCACCAATGCCCTCTGGCCCATGTGTTAACCCCATTTCTGGGCATTATGACCGAGACAATTATTTTCTGCCCATATTAATTTTTCCTGTGTAATTTCAGTTAACCTGGTTAGATTATTTTCAGTGCTTTTTATACTTTTGTCTTTGCGAAAGGTTTTCTCTGTCTGAGCCTCTCTGATTAATATTAATAGATCTGACATTCTATCTAGAGAATGAATCAAATGGTGAGACTCTGTAGATTCATGGGGCTGAATTTTCTGTTTGTCCCGGCGTGCGTCCCGATGTCACCGCCCGTCATTCCGATCTTGCATTCGGCGGGAGTCCACTGCGCGCCTGTTGAACTGTCAAAGGCCTGTTAAGGCCATTGTTAAACTAATTAAACAATTTGACAGGGTTGCCTGTCCAACCTTAAGGTTGACGGGCAGATGAAGAGCACAGGCAGCCTTCGCATCCATGGGCGGGATGAGGTTTCATCAAGGATTTATTAAGTTAATAAATATTTATGAAACATTTGATAAACATGTCCCAGCTCACAGGACACTGTCACATGGGGGGACATGTGTAAATAATTTTTAACTTTTTTTATTTTGAGGTTTGAACTTGAAATTAATCTCTCTGGGGCACGGAGTTGCCTCAGGGAGATTTCTGTGCTCTTTTGTGCGCATGCGTGAAACAGCACAGGCCCTAACTACCCCTCTACCCCACCCCCCTCCCCCCCGCCACCCGCACAGGTAACGCTGAGCGCTACCAGGCGCGCGTCACCCTGGGCAGGCCTTAATTGGCCCGCCCATGTAAAATGGCAGCGCACAGCCAATCGCAGGCGGCAATCGGCTCCAAGCCTGCCAGCGCCCGCTCTTGACCAGCCCACCCGCCCGACAGGAGAAGATTCTCCCCTGGAGTCCTGCTTGTTGTAGGGTGTTGGTTACAGTTTGGTAGGTCTAAAGAAGCCTTTGTAGTCAGATGTAGGTTAGAAAATATCCTGGTCAGAAAATAGGAAATATTGTGGCGTTCTGTTCACCTGCTTGGGATTTTGATCATTATTTGAATTCAATATGCCAACAACAATATCAATAACTTGTACTTCTATAGCACTTCTCATGAGCAAAGCGTCCAAAGTTTAAACCTTTTTCCTCTAAAACACTCTCTCAGTATTACAGACCATCTTGACCTGCGAATTACAACAGAACAAACTGATGACTCACTCAAAACATTGTTCTATTTAATAGAGTTAGCTTATTTGTATGCACAATTACAGATTCAAAACAGATGAGGCAAATGGAAATTAATGAACTTTCAAATCTGCTTTGTTATTCTACTCCCAGCAAGTTAATACTTCTAAAATATATAGCACCAGGATGCTCAAATATGTCACCAGCATTAGTTATACAATCACCCTAATGTGGGTAGCTCATGTTGATTGCAGGTCTGCTTCCATCCCGATGTCAGGAATCTTCCCGTTGACTGCAGGAAAGCTCTCTGGTGTTTCTAATCTCTTACACCCAGTTTTAGAGGTAGACCTGAGTTGTCTCACTGACAGAGCTATACTACCCTATGGATTTCTGCTTAAAACACAATGTCCAACTATATGATGAGCTCTTTGGTGCGACCATAGGGTTTGAACCCACCTCAAATTTGTCAGTCTTTCTCTATCTTTCAGTAATTTCCCTATCACAAAAAGTACAGTATTTGTTCATTTTCCCTCACACCATTTTCTATTCTGTCATTTAATACTTATTTACAAACAACGTACCCAAGAATGTTTGATATGAAATGAGAATTGTAAATCTAAGCTGTTTGAAAATGTATTGATATATTGAAGTACCTTGGAGTTTCACATACTGCTTTCAAAGAAATTAAACAGTATTGCACTTTATATAACATCAAATTGGAACTGTTATGTAATTTATCTCAATACATTTTATTAAAAAGTTTCTAATCTCTTACACCCATTTTTAAAGGTAGACATGAGTTGTCTCACTGAGAGAGCCATATTGCCCTATGAACCTCTGCTTAAAACACCATCTCCAATTATATGATCAGCTCTTTGTTGAAACCATATGGTTTGAACCCACCCCAAATTTGTCTCTTTCTCTAATTATCTTTCAGTAACTTTCCCATCACATGAAGCCCCTTGCAATCCAGATAAATCTGTTCGTAGATGTGGTCAACAGTACACTCATACTATCACAAAACTGTTGAAGCCGTTTATAACCGCAGCCCTGAGTTGGTAAATTCTGCTGGTAAATGCTGTCAAGTTCCCAACACTTTTCAGAGTGGGGAGTGTGTCTCAATGCACACAAAGTACTCACTGGGTAGACTGTAGCTAAACCTCAACAAAAACAGAATTACCTGGAAAAACTCAGCAGGTCTGGCAGCATTGGCGGAGAAGAAAAGAGTTGACGTTTTGAGTCCTCATGACCCTTCAGGTTCTGTTGAAGGGTCATGAGGACTCGAAACGTCAACTCTTTTCTTGTCTGCCGAAGCTGCCAGACCTGCTGAGTTTTTCCAGCTAATTCTGTTTTTGTTTTGGATTTCCAGCATCCGAAATTTTTTTGTTTTTATCTCTGTAGCTAAACCTCGCTTGAGGATTGTGTGGTTGGACTTTATCAGAGAGGTGTCAGTCCCTCCAGCTGTCAGAATAGGGAGCTTCATACTCAGTGTTGCACCATTGTTTGACTCCCCATCACCTTGTCTATCTCACTATGTGTAGTAGAGACATTAATATTGAGGGGAGTCCAACCAGGATTTAAATGTTTCAATAATTTCATGACAAACACCTCAGGAACGACAATGGAATGATCTTGGGATGAGGCAGCAAGGGAGGGGTGAAAATGTTTCGAGAGAACACAAAACGTACAATAGCAAATTAGCAGCCTCACTGCTATTTCGACCCCAAAATCTAGACCAATAATCTCTCCTTCTGTGACTTGGTGTCAAATTTTGTTTGATAATGCTGCAGTGAAGCGGCTTGGGAAGGGAGAATGGTAAAGAAAAACGAGCTTGAGGACAGGCTCGGAATTATTTTAAACTAGGCATTTCATCTTCAGTTTGTTTTCTCGTTCTGCAAGGAATGAGATTTGTAACAGGATCCAGGAACCTGGTTAACCAGCCATGTGAATTCTGAGATATAAAGCAGTACAAGATGGGATCAGCCACACAGTTTAAGCTCATCAGCAGAACTCCAAAATGGTAAAGCTCAAAAACATTGTCAGCAAATTTACATTCGTACTCGAATATTGTTCGAATCATCAGGAGAATGTGATAAGGAGCAAAGCAAACCAGGAAAATGATGATGGATGCAGACACCAATTTTTTTATTCTTAATTTCCTCTCTCCTTGAAGCCCACGGACCTTATGGACAACAGTCAGCACTTTATAGTAAGCGTAAATGAATAAAATCAAAGGGATGAAGAACCCAATAGAGAGCTTGTAAATATTTAAATATCTATCCTCTGACTGCATAGGATAATGTTCGAAACACAAGGTGTCATTCTCGTTGTCTTTACTGAGAACCTGGGAGTGTATGTAAAAGCCGCAAGCAGGAATCTCCTTGATCCAGATGAGAACACTGATGAACACTGCAGCCTTCCTGGTGTGTAAGAATTTAAATTTCAGAGGGCAGGCCACAACAAGGAAGCGATTAATGGAGATGAAGCAGAGGAAGCCAATGCTGATGTAGATATTCTGGTAGAGGAGCAGACCACTGAGTATGCAGAGTGCCCGGGAGTGGACCCAGTCATCGTGCTGCAGCATATACTGAACCCAGAAAGGCAAGGAAATGAGATACAACAGGTCTGAGATGGTCAGATTACAGAGATAGACTCCCAGCTCGTTCCTCTGTCTGATCTGCAGGTAGCTGTGATACAGGGACAGGAGATTAGTTGGGAGGCCAATGATGAAGACAGCAATGTAGACCGTGGGAAACAGGATTTGGTGGATACTGTGGTCGATAGAACAGTTGGTCATCATTCAACACAATACTGGAACTTTTCATCAGGTAAGTATATTTCTCACACTACTCTGAGATGCAGCTTTTGTGATTTCAAACCATTTAATATAATTTTATTTTTCATTCTTTTTTGCTGAAACTTGTCTTCCTAAGGTAAAAGCAGAGAGGTTATGAAACAATATAGTTATGGAACTTTAATACACGAAAGGAGGCCATTTGGCCCGTTGTTTCAGTGTTAGCTCTCTAAAGGATTTATCCAGTCTGTCCCCTACACCTGCCCATTCCCCCATACTATTTCCATTTTTAAAATATATTTATATTTCTTACATTTCTGGCATTTTTGTGTTCAAGTCTCAGCCTTCTGACTCTCTGCTGGGAGGTTCGATGCCTCACTAACAACGCTCTGAGTTATAAATACTCTTAATGTCTCCATTCATGCAATTTTTCCATTATTCATTCTTGAATGTGGCTATTGCTTGCAGGGACAGCACTTACTGCCCATCCCTAATTGTCAGTGAGAAGGTGGTGACGAGCTGCTTTCTTGAACCGCTGCAGTCTATCCGGTGAAGGTACACGCATCAGTGCTGTTAGAGAGGGAGACCAGGATTTTGACAGTGAGGGAATGGCAATGTATTTCCAAATCAGGATGGTGACTGAATTGGAGGAGAATGTGCAGGCAGTGATGTTCACATGCACCTGCTGCCCTGGCCCTTCTAGATCAAGCTTGTCCAACCCACTGCCCACAGCCACAATCTGGCCCAACATGCCTCTCTATCAGGCCTGCAGACTGCCCCCTGCTGTAAATACAGGTAAGTGGAAGTGACAGATATGCAAGAAGCTACTCCTAAAATCACTAGCCATTTCTCTCCAGCGTTTGCTGCTGATTGGCTCACCAGATCACTTCAGAGGAACAGTCTGTAATTGGAGCAGCAGTGACCAGTGTAAAGGTGAGTGGCCATGGTACGCTCTCTCTCCATGTTTGTCTGTACTCTCTATCTCACCCGCCCACCCAGGCACTGCCCCTAAAGGATCACAGTGGTCAAGATGGTGGAGCGGGCAGGGGAGGCCACAAGAAACAGCAGTCGTAGCAACAGTGCCCACCCAGCTCCCCCCAGGGCAGAAGGAGTCTCAGAGAGGGCGGAATGAGAATGTTCATTTTGGCACCTTCATAACTACCCTAAGTTCCTTCTCAGCGGCAAAATGTCCAAACCTCGCAGGCCTGGGGGTGTAGTGACTGAGTGTGTGTGTGTGTGCCTGCCTGCATGCATATGTGTGTATGAGAGAGAGTGAATGTGTGTATTGGTGTGTACGTGTATGTGTGTGTGTGTGTGTGTGTACGTGTGTGTGTGTGTGTGTGTGTGTGTGTATGTGTGTGTGTGTATGTGTGTTTTTGTGTGTGTGTGTATGTGTGTGTTTGTGTGTGTGTGTATGTATGTGTGTGTGTGTGTGTGTACATGTGTGTGTGTGTGTATGTGTGTGTGTCTGTGTGTGCGTGTGCACATGTGTGTGTGTGTGTGTGCATGTGTGTGTGTGCACGTGTGTGTGTGTACGTGTGTGTATGTATGTGTGTGTGTGTGTGTGTAAATGTATAAGAGGTCGAACCCTGAGACTGTGAGTGAGCTGGGCACACATGCCTTTCCCCTCTTCCTCCTTCCTCACCTGAAACCTATCAAAAAAGCAGGCCAGAAGAGGAGGACACCCCCGACTGAAAGGCACCGCATTTCCAACCCTGACTTTTGAATGAATCCTGCCAAGGCCAGCTCAGAATTTGTGCCATCAGAGGTGAACACAAGGTCAGTGTTAGTTAAAACCAACTCCTTAGCTTGGCCCAGTCCCCTCCCCCTTCCCTGGTGACCAGTGCTTGGAGCCAAATCTCTCTCCTCCTGGCTCTGCTTCCTAAGCAAAGAAGGCAAAAAAGGTTTTATCAGTTAGCCTTGCTGCTTGGCACTTTGTAATGGTCTGTCTTATTAATTACTTCTTTTTAATTATCAATTTATTGCTTTGACATTGTCTTGTTTCTAAATTAACGTTCAATGTTGTGCCGGACCTCATTTTTCCAAAATTTGCCCCTTTGAGTGAGAAAAAAATTGATATCTGACTCCTCACTTGAAAAGGTCGGATACCCCTGTTCTAGCTGGTAAATGTCCGGCTTTGGGTGGTGTGAAGACATGTCAAGGTACAGTGCGCCCTGTGGATGGTGCACACTCCTGTCGCAAAGCACCAGTGGTGGATCACTATGTTAATGAATATCATGCCAGATCAAATGGGCTGAATGTTTTTTATTCATTCAATAGGATGTGGGCTTCGCTGCCTGGGACTATTGCCCATCCCAAATTGTCCTTGAGGAGTTGGTGGTGAGCTGTCTTTTTGAACCGCTGCAGTCCATGTGGTGTAGGTACACCCACAGTGCTGTTAGGGAGGGAGTTCCAGTGATTGATCCAGTGGCAGTGCAGGAATGGCGATATATTTCCAAGTCAGGGAGGTGAGTGACTTGGAGGAGAGCTTCCAGGTGGTGGTGTTCCCATGTGTCTGCTACCCTTGTCCTTCTAGATGGTAGCAGTCATAGTGTTTAGAAGGTGCTGTCTAAGGAGCCTTGGTGAGTTCTTGCAATGCATCTTGTAGATGGTACACACTGCTGCCACTGTTTGTCGGTGGTGGAGGGAGTGAATGTTTGTGGGAGGGATGCCAATCAAGCGGGCTGCTTTGTCCTGGATATTGTGAAGCTTCTTGAGTGTCGTGGGTGCTGCACTCATCCAGGCAAGGGGAGAGTGTTCCATCACACTCCTGACTTGTGCCTTGTAGATGGTGGGCAGGCTTTGGGGAATCAGGAGGTGAGTTACTTGCCACAGGATTCCTAGCCTCGCACCTGCTCTTATAGCCATGGTATTTATATGGCTAATGTATAGGAAATATCTTTTTCTTTCCCTTAGTATTACTTAAAAGCAGGCTTATGGGGACTGTGGTGTGTGTCTGTGTGTGTGTGTGTGTGTGTGTGTGTGACTTATTTAATTAAACTAAAGATGGTCAGGCTGCAAGGTTTGAATCATCAAAGGTGTTAAAGTGTAAAAGCAGGCATTTTGAAATGGAGATGGGTGGGCTAAGATGATGAAGTCCCATTAGATGCGGTATGAATGAAATTTGCATGTGTAAATAAGTTGAGAGGTTGTTTGATTTTCAAAGGGACATGATAAGATAATTTACAACTGGCAAAATTCATAAGGCAAAGTTACTAAGTTTATTTTCCTAAAAGTGCCGCCCATAACAAATATTTTTATATTCTGGGAAAAGGAACTTCCAAAGCAAGGGTGAAACAATGGGATTTATAGATCAAAAAGGAGAAAATATATTGAAAGAAAGATGGAAAGCTGTATGGGGTGGCCGTGTGAGATCTTGGAAAGATGGACTGTGTGAAACAGACCTGTGAAAAACAGCCTCTAACCACCCCAGAGAAGTGTTGGCTTGTTTCAGGGAAAAGGTTTTGTTAAAAGCCTTGAGATTCCAGTATTGAGTGAGAGGGAGAGAGAAGCTGTGAAATACCTCCCTTAAAGGAACAGTGGATGCTTTGTGGTAATATTACTAGATGTTTTATAGATTAAGAATGTAGTTGGATTGTTGCTGAAAAGGGTGTTTATTTGGAAGTCTAGTTAAGGAGAAATATTTTTGGGAACTGTTATAAGGCTACATTTAACTTTGTAATTGTAATCTTGAGTGTTTAACTTTTTATTTTCATTTGTTAATACATGTTTTAATTTAATCGTTATAATCTCCAAAGGTGGTAGTGGACTCTACTGACTTTAATGCACAATAATTTCCATAATAAATATAAATTAGTAAATTGTTGTGATAGCTTGGCCAAATATCCCTTTGGGATTTGGTCTGTCTAGCAAATACCACCTGCCATATCACAACACTAGTCCTGTTCAGTTTCTGCTCAATGGTAACCCCCAGGATGTTGATAGGGGGGGTATTCAGCAATGGTAATTGCCATTGAATGTCAAGAGGCTTTCACTAAATTCTCTCTAGTCAGAGATTGTTATTGCCTGACACTTGTGTGACACAAATATTACTTTTCATTTGTCAGCCCAAGCCTGGATATTGTCCAGGTCTTGCTGCATTTGGACATGGACTGTTTCAGTATCTGAGGAGTCACGAATGGTGCTGAACATTGTGTAATCTCCAGCAAACATTGATTAAGCAGCTGAAGATGGTTGGGCCTAGGACACTAGGACACTGAGGATCTCCTGTTGTTATGTCCTGGTGCTGAGATGACTGGCCTCCAACAACCACAACCATCTTCCTTTGTGCTAGGTATGGGTCAAACCAGTGGAGAGTTTTCTCCCTGATTCTCATTAATTCCAGTTTTGCTACACTTGATCAAATGCTGCCTTGATGTCAAGGGCAGTCACGCTTACCTCACCTCGGGAGTTCAACTCTTTGATGTTTGAACCAGGGCTGTAATGAGGTCAGGAGCTGAGTGGCCCTGGCGGGACTCCAACTGAGCATTAGTGTGCAGGTTATTGCTAAGCAAGTGCCACTTGATGGCACTGTTGATGACCCCTTCCATCACTTTACTCATGATCGAAAGTAGACTGGGGTGGGGGGGGAGGTGGTGTAGAGAAAATATATTTATTACCAATATTACTGTGGGATGCTGTGAAGCAGGTTTGTGGGGCTGTAGTGTGTGTGTGTGTGCGCAAGTGAATAATTTAATTAGACTGAAGACAGTCAGATTGCAAGAATTAAATCATTAGACACATTTGAAGTGTTGATGAACGAACTAAGATGGGATACCAATAGATACAGCATGAATAGAACTCAGGAGATAACTGAGGAGTGAGTTTTAGTTATTGAATTTCAAAGAGAGAAGAAAGGAAGCTTTACAACTGGCAGAGATCATAGCTAAATAAATAATGCAAAGTTATTGAGTTTATTTTTCCTGAACATAGTGGCCATAAAGACAACATGAAAGATGTTTCGATTCAGAGAAAGATAACTTTCAAAAGAAAGTTAAGAATAATGAGCAAAGGTGAGAGGGGAAAAATATACTTAAGGAAAGATTGAAAGCTGTATGCTGTGCGAGTACAGTCCTGTGAAGAAAGCAGATTCTAGCCACCCCTGAGAAATGTCTGGTTCTTCCAGAAAGCAAGGTTTTGTTACAAGCCTTGTATTTCCCTTGTTGAGTGAGAGGGAGGGAGAAGCCTGTGAAATACATCCCTTTTGGAAGTGTATGCCTTGAGGTAATATTATTGGATGTTGTATTGATTAAGAATCTATAGGGACTGTTGCCTAGAGAAGGGTGTTTATTTGTGAGCCTAACTAAGTAGAAATCTTGTGAGAAATGTTATAAGACTAAATTTAACTGTGTAACTGCAATTTTGTGTGTTTAAAGTTACTTGTCTTTGGTAATAAATGTTTTAATATTTAAAATCCCCAAAAGTGGTAGTGGAATCTTTACTTCTGACTTCAGTACACATAACTTCTCGTAATAAATGCAAATTGCAAAATCATTGTGATAGCCTGACCAAGTTTCCCTTTGGGATTTGGTTAGCCCAGCAAATACCACCTGCCATATCATAACAGGCATTAATGGGCTGGATTGGATTTGTCCTGCTTTTTGCATACAGAATATACCTAGGCAATTTTCCACATTACCGGGTAGATGCCAGTGTTGTAGTTGCACTGGAACTGCTTGGCTAGGGATGTGGCAAGTTCTGGTGCACAAGTCTTCAGTTCTATTGCTGGAATATTGTCAGGTCCCATAGCCTTTGCAGTATCCAGTGCCTTCAGACATTTCTTGATATCAAGTGGAGTGAATTGACTGAAGACTGGCATATGTGCTGCTGGGGACCTCTGGAGGAAGCCGAGATGGAGAATGTTGCAAATGCTTCTGCCCTATCTTTTGCACTAATGTGCTGGGCTCCCCCATCATTAAGGATGGGGATATTTGTGGAGCCTCCTCCTCCAGTGAGCTGTTTAATTATCCACTGCCATTCACGACTGTGGAACTTAGATCTGATCTGTTGGTTTCTATAATCTTAGCTCCATCTATCACTTGCTATTTATGCTGTTTGGCATGTAAGTAGCCCTATGTTGTAGCTTCACCAGGTTGCCACCTCATTTTTAGCTATGCCTGGTGCTGCTCCTGGCATGCCCTCCTGCACTCTTCATTGAACCACGGTTGATCCCCATGGTGGTAATGGTAGAGTGGAGGATATGCTGGGCCATGAGGCTACAGGTTGTGTTTGAGTAAAATTCTGCTGCTGATGGCCCACAGCACCTCATAGTCACCCAGTCTCTAGTTGCTAGATTTATTAGAAATCTATCCCATTTATCATGGTGGTAGGGCCACATAACAGGATGGAGGATATCCTCAATGTGAAGATGGGACTTTGTTTCCACAAGGAATCTGTGGTACTCCAGCAACAATACCACTACACCATCACCTCCCCCATTGTCCATAGTTCTGGAATGTCCATGCCTTATCCCCCACCCTGCCCCACTCACCTATTACCTCTGTCCTTGCCCATTTCTCTCAGCTCGTTCGCTCAGGATATCTAATCCTTGTCATTCAATCTCTTCCGGGCCTCACCCCTCCCTTTCTCACCATCTTTCTGCAACGCAACCCTAGCGCCGACTGAACTCGCCGTTCCTCCGATTGTGACATTTTGTGTACTCACCACCACTGGGAGCTCCGCTTTCAGATGTTAAGCTCCTCAACTCTTTGAATTCCTTCCCTAAAACCCTCTGTCTGCCTTCATTGACTTTATGGAGAGTAAAACCAGGTGAAATGTTAAACCAGGGTTGTACAAAACTCCACCCGGTCAATTTCCCGCTGGTTGGGTTAGGGGGAAACCGACGCCTCTGCAGTTTACTAACTTCTATAAAGAAACTTTTTAAAAGTCACTCAAACATTATTTCTCCATTTACTTTGTCTTCTCTCTGTCCCTTTGTGCCCAGCACGGGATTTCCTCCCCATAGCTTCTCGAGATATAAAAAAAAAGGAACACTTACCTGTCCAAAAATTGAGCGATTTGACGAATTCCGAATCTTAATGTTACAGTCGGTAAGTTTTATCTCCTTCGATTTGCATTGGTGGCATTCACAAGTGTTATTGGGTCAGGGAGAACTGCTAAGGGGAAAAGCCGCATGAAGCGGGAAGCGATCTTTTCCTCTAAACTTTGGGGAGTCTGAAAGACATCTACATCGGAAAGCACGCACACCTCCCCGTGTTCATTCTGCAATGTTCGCGATTTTAAGGTCAATTTGTGGAGCTGGCAAAGGGAAATTCCTCTTAACATTCCAGCACCTCAACCCCTCAGTGCAGGGGGATCCCGTGTTATCCGCTGCAATCAACACAATGAGAAACAGAGAGAAATTTTCAAGCAAACCTGATTCATACCTTGTACCACCCCCTGACTGGGCAAGAGCAGACTTGCCACCTGAAAACAAGGAGATGGGCAAGAAAATACCTGTAGCAGGAATTTGAATGTCTTTCACGTTAAGAATGTTGTTTTGGCTAACAGAATCGTTTTTATATTTCACAATTAATAGAGCTTGCATCTTATTAAAAATGTAATACTTGGATTTTCAGTCCAGGTCATCACTTCCCCCAAATATTCCTCAACTCAACTAAACTGTGGCCCCTGCCCCGGTTCATGGATGTCTTGTCCCGGTATATTGGAAACTTTCAGTCAATACTTTTAAATATTCAAATATTTAAATGGCTGCTGAAAATCCAGTTATCTTTGGCATTTTGAGCTTCAGATAGTCCTGAGTCTCAAGCAAATACCTAACTAAATATGGACATTGACTGCCATCTGGGGAATTCACATCCTTTGTTTAAGGATGGATTATCAACAAAGGAACTATAGAATTCCAGCCAGCCTGTGTCTCTGTTTCACCCTGGACAAAAGGCAACATCAAAACTCAATGTCTGTAAGATTGTTTTTTATTCATTCACAGGATGTGGGCTTCACTGGTTAGGCCAGCAATTATTGCCCATCCCTTGTTGCCCTTGAGAAGGCAATGGTGAGCTCCCTTCTTGAACCGCTGCAGTCTATGTGGTGTAGGTACACCCAAAATGCTGTTAGGAAGGAGTTCCAGGATTTTGACCCAGTGACAGTGAAGGAATGTTAATATATTTCCAAGTCAGGTGGTAAATGATTTGGAGGGGAACTTCCAGGTAGCAGTGTTCCCATCTATCTGCTGCCCTTGTCCTTCTAGATGGTAGTGGACATGGGTTTGGAAGGTGCTGTCGAAGGAGCCTTGGTGAATTTCTGCAGTGCATCTTGTAGGTGATACACACTGCTGTTACTGTGTATCGGTGGTGGAGGGAGTGAACATTTGTGGGTGTGGTGATAATTATGCTGACTGCTTTGTCCTAGATGTGTCAAGCTTCTTGAGTTGTGTGGGAGCTGCACTCATCCAGGCAAGTGGGGAGTATTCCATCACATTCCTGACTTTTGCCAATAGATGGTGGACAGGCTTTGGGGAGTCAGGAGATGAGTTACTCATCGCAGGATTCCTAGCCTCTGACCTGCTCTTGTAGCCACAGTATTTATATAGCTAGTCCAGTTCAGTTTCTAGTCAATGTTAACACTCCAGTATGTTGATAGTAGGAGATTCAGTGATGGTAATGCCACTGAACATCAAGGGGGGCAATGGTTAGACTCTCTCTTGTTGGAGATGGTCATTGCCTGACACTTGTGTGGCGTGACTGTCACCTGCCACTTGTCAGCCCAAGCCTTGCTATTGTCCAGGGCTTACTGCATTTGGACATGGGCTGCTTCAGTGTCTGATGGGTTGTGAATGGTGCTGAACATTGTGCAATCATCAGCGAACATCCCCACTTCTGACCTTATAAGGGAATGAAGGTCGTTGATGAAGAAGCTGAAGATGGTTGGGCCAAGGACACTACCCTGAGGAACACCTGCAGTGATGTCCTGGAGCTGAGATGACTGACCTCCAACAACCACAACCATCTTCCTTTGTGCTAGGTATCACTCCAACCAGTGGAGAGTTTTCCCCCTGATTCCCATTGATTTCAGTTTTGCGAGGGCTCCTTGATGCCACATTCAGTCAAATGCAGCCTTGATGTCAAGGGATAAACATAAACAATTCTATGTTTATGCAGGAGGAGGCCATTTGGCCCTTTGAGCCTGCTCCACCATTCATTATGATCATGGTCATCCAACTCAATAGCCTTCTCCCGCTTTCTCCCATACCCTTTGATCCCTTTCGCCCCAAGAGCTACATCTAACTCCTTCTTGAAAACATACAATGTTTTGGTGTTAACTACTTTCTGTGGTAACAAATTCCACAGGCTCGCCACTCTCTGGGTGAAGAAATTTTTCCTCATCTCCGTTCTAAATGGTCTACCCCGTATCCTCAGACTGTGACCCCTGATTCTGGACTCCACCACCATTGGGAACATCCTTCTTGCATCTAACCTATCTAGCCCTGTTGGAACTTTATAGGTTTCTATGAGATCCCCCTCATTCTTCTGAACTCCAACAAACATAATCCTAACCGATTCAATCTCTCCTCATATATCCGTCTCACCATCCCAGGAATCAGTCGGGTAAACCTTCGCTGCACTCCCCCTATAGCAAGTACATCCTTCCTCAAATAGGGAGACCAAAACTGCACACAATATTCCAGGTGTGGTCTCACCAAGGCCCTGTACAATTGCATCAAGACATCCCTGTTCATGTACTCGAATCCCCTGGCTATGAAGTAACGTTTCCCAATTCATCATAGTCAACTGGCACCTCATACCATCGTAGTTTCCTTATTAAGATTCAGGACCCTGGTCTCAGAATCAACTACGTCACTCTCCATCTTGATGAAGAATTCCAACTTATTATGATCGCTCATCCCCAAGGGTCCTTGCACAACTAGATTGCCAATTATTCCTTTCTCATTACCCAATATCCAGTCTAGGATGACCTGTTCTCTGGTTGCTTCCTCAACTTATTAGTCCAGAAAAATACCCAATATACACTACATGAATTCCCCCTCTACGGTATTGTTACTAATTTGATTTGCCCAATCTATATGTATATTAAAGTCATCTATTACAGATGTTCCATAATTGCACGTGTCTCTAATTTCCTGTTTAATGCCATTCCCAACATCACCACTACAGTTTGGAGGGGTTTATATACAACCCCCACTAATGTTTTTAGCCCCTTATTGTTTCTCAGCTCTACCCATACAGATTCCACATTGTCGGAGCTAACAACTTTCCTCACTATTGTATTAATTTCCTCTTTAACCAGCAATGCAACTCCACCGCCTTTTCCTTTTTGTCTGTGCTTCCTAAATACTGAATACCTCTGGATGTTCAGTTCCCATCCCAGGTCACACTGCAGCCACGTCTCCGTAATCCCGACTATATCATACCTGCTTACATCTATTTGCATGGTTAATTCATCCACTTTATTGTGAATGCTCCTCGCGTTAAGGCACAAAGCGTTAAGGCTTGTCTTTTTAACATTACTTGTCCCGTTCCCACTATTTTTCACTGAGGCCCTGTTTGATTCTTGCCCTTGATTTCTCTGCCTATCATTTTTCTTATTCCCCTTTCTATCTTTTGTTCTTGTCCTTGATTCCCGTTCCTCTGACTCCTTGCATAGGTTCCCATCCCTCTGCTATTTTAGTTTAAATTCTCCCCAACCACTCGAGCAAATATCCCCCCTAGGACATCAGTCCCGATACTGACCAAGTGTAACCCGTCCAGTTTGTACTGGTCCCACCTCCCCCAGAACCGGTCCCAATCTCCCAGGAATCTGAAACCCTCCCCCTCACACCACCTCTTCAGCTATGTATTCATCTGATATATTCTGCTATTTCTACTCTGACTAGCAAGTGGCACTGGTAATAATCCTAAGATCACTACCTTTGAGGTCCTACTTTTCAACTTACTTCCTAACTCCCTATATTCTGCTTTTAGCACCTCATGCCTTTTTTTACCTATATAGTTTGTACCAACGTGTACCACAACCACTGGCTGTTCACCCTCCCCCTTCAGAATGTCCTGTAGCCGATCTGAGACTTCCTTGACCCTAGCACCAGGGAGGCAACATACCATCCTGGAGTCTCGTTTGCGGCCACAGAAATGCCTATCTATTCCGCTTACAGTTGAATCCCCTATACCCATTGCATTCCTACACTTTTTACACCTCCCCTGTGCAGCAGAGCCAAAGGTGGTGCAACGAATTTGGCTGTTGCTGCTTTCCCCTGAGAGGCCATTCCCCTCAACAGTATCCAAAGTGGTATAGACTTCTTGCTCTGCCTGGTGGTCACCCATTCCCTTCCTGCCTGTGGACTCTTAGCCTGCGATGTGATCACCTCTCTATACATGGTATCTATGATAGTCCCCACCTTGCGGACGCTCCACAGTGTCCCCAGCCGCTGCTCCATCTCCAAAGCCTGGGCTTCCAGGAGCTGCAGCTGGAGACAGTTCCCACACATAAGCTTGCCCCGGACACTGGAAATGTTCCCTGCTTCCCTCAGACAGCAGGAGGAGTGCACCATGGGTCAGAGCTCTCCTGCCATGACTTACTCCTTTAAGTTCAATTAAACCTTTTGGAAGATACTTAATATCAATGAATATCAAATTATCTTGGGCCCTTCTTCCCTGCTCCCCATTGTTACAGAATATAGCCTGTACAAGCGATGAACCACAAATTAAGACTTTAAACACTATTAGCAATAAAAGTAGTACTGCTTACCCGGCCATACTCACGGCGCTCAAAGGATCACCTCATTCCCTCCTCACCAAACTCTGTCAGTCACCCTGCTTTCCCAGCACCTTCACCTCCCGATTCCTCTCACGCTTCACTTCAACTCCTGACTTCTCTCGCACTCCTAGCCTCTGACCTGCTTTTGTAGCCACAGAATTTATATGGCTAGACCAGTTCAGTTTCTGTTCAATGGTAACCCCAGGATGTTGATAATGAGGGACTTAGCAATCATAATGCCACTGATTGTCAAGAGGTGTTGGTTGGATTCTCCCTTGTTGGATATGGTTAGTGTCTGGCACTTGTGTGGCATGGATGTTACTTGCCACCTGTCAGCCCAAGCCTAGCTATTCCTCTGGATATATCTCTCAATGCTGTGTATCTCACAATGCTGGGTTTATCTCACAATGCTGGGTGTATCTCACAATGCTGGGTGTATCTCACAGTGCTGGGGATAGCTCAAAATGCTGGGTATATCTCACAATGCTGAGTATATCTAACAATGCTGGGTAAATCTCACAGTGCTGGGTATATCTCACAGCACTTGGGATATCTCACAGCACTGGGGATATCTCACGGAGCTAGGGATATCTCACAGCACTGGGGATATCTCACGGAGCTAGGGATATCTCACAGTGCTGGGGATATCTCACAGTGCTGGGTATATCTCACAGTGCTGAGTATATATCCGGCTGAAAATACAAAGCCTGTGTAATGACTTCCTGGTTTTATTTCAGATTTCCAGCACCTGCAGTTTTGTCCTTTTATTTTCTGTATAATGACTTATTTTAACATCATCGATTTATAATCAGAGACTTTCTGGAGTTGCTGTGCCACATTCCCTTCAGCTGTTGGTCAACATTTTACTACATTACAAATCTGTTCCACCATTCACTGAGATCATGAGACCTGTCTCCCAACTTCATTCCCCTGCCTTGATTCCATATCCTTTCATAACATTGGCTAATAGATCCAACGATCTAAGGATTATTAATTGAGCAAGGTTCTTGCTTTTTATGGAGCAGAGTAACACACTTCTAGCAGCCTTTGTGTGCAAGCCTAGCTTATGTAAATCTTCCTCAATTTACAGGCCTGTGTAAAAACGGGGTTGTTATCAAAGTGCGCTGGGAGTCCCGGTGTAAATGGAATCTGTCAGATGTTGCAATGTAGCGGATATGGTTTCTATTGGAGGGATCCAGACTCAGAATCCCCTGAGATGTGGAGGCGGATGATCCTCTGCACTAAATGCCGACAGCCCTGATCAATTTTCATCAAGCCATGTGCCTCGTTCTCCAACCCCACCTCCCCTCATGAGCCTATTCAGTGTCCTGGCATTGCCCTCTGAACTTTCTGCCTCAACCAAAACGTCCAATCATATGATGAGCTCTTTGGTAAAACCGTACAGTTTGAACCCACCCCAAATTTGTCAATCTTTCTCTAACTGTCTTTCGGTAATTTCCCATCACATGAAGCTTCTTGTGATCAACCCTCCAGAGAAAGACATTTGCTGATGTGGTCAACAGGACACTCAACTCATCTTAGCTAATTTCTACGTTCTCCAAGTTCTGCCCCTGATAGATCCAAGTCCCAATGTCTCTCTTCACCATCACTACCTCTGTTTCTTTCCAACAGCAACATTTACAAGAATGTTGCCAGGGTTAGAAAAGTGTAGCTACGAGGAGAGATTGGATAGGCTGGGGTTATTTTCCTTAGAACAAAGAAGGCGGAGAGGTGACTTAATTGAGGTGTACAAAATTATGAGAGGAATAGATAGAGTGGACAGGATAAAATTGTTTCCCTTGATGGAGAATTCTAGAACCAGGGGACATAGATTCAAGATAAGTGGCAGAAGGTGTAGGGGGGACATGAGGAAAAACTTTTTTACGCAGAGTGTAGTGGGTGTCTGGAATTCGCTGCCCAAGTTGGTGGTAGAGGCAGAAACTTTAAACTCTTTTAAAAAGTACCTGGATCTGCACGTTAAGTGCTGTAAGCTGCAGGGCTATGGGCCAGATGCAGGAAGGTGGGATTAGAAAGGGCACCTGGGTGTCCTCAGGCTGGCAAGGACATGATGGTCTGTAAGGTCCCCTTCTGTGCTGTAACTTTTCTATGGTTCTAACATTGTTTTGTTTCACAGTTCAGCAGGTTAATTTTTAAGCATGCTGAGAAGAAGCATTTGTCCTCTTACTACTTTTCACAATTTTCAATTCATACTGGTTAGAATGGTCAAGCTTCTGTAGTTAGTTTGTTTAAAGGCATTTCACAAGAGTGACTATCAAACAAGATTTGACACTGAGCTGCATAAGGAGAGATAAGGACAAGTGAGCAAAATGTTAGCCCAAGTGGTAAGTTTTAAGCTGCCTCATTAATGAGGGAGGTAGGTAGAGTGGCTATTTCAAAGTTCAGGGCCCAGGTAGCTCTCGGCAGGGCAGTTGCTATGGATTGATGGAAATCAGGGAGGCTCAAGAGACCAGGATTGAAAGTGGCTCAGATATCGGGGAGAGTTGTAGAACAGGAGGAGAAAGAGAGCTAGCCAGATGTGAGGCCAGAAAGGTGATAAAATATCTCCATAAGTCTGTGTGTTTGATGATGATGTGGGATTGATTGGGAGGAGATAATGTTGCTTTGTTGGGTACACATTACATGATTATTTGTTATGGATCATATTGTTGTTTGTGGAAGCTTGCTGTGCTCATATTGGCAGCCAAGTTTCCTAGATTACAGCAGTAACTATACTTCAAAAATACTTCATCAGCTATAAAGATCTTTGGCACATCCTGAGGTTATGATAGTTGCTATAGAAATGTAATCTCTTTCTTTGTTTCCTTTCTTAAACTTAGCTTGGTACAAATACTTTTAACTTTGTTCAGTTATCTGAAGAGTAACGAGATCAGATTCTGTCCTGTTCATTATTTCTGATCATCTCACCTTGATGCTGTGGTTTGTGAACACACTGGAGACAGAACAGAGACTTTTGTGACTCCTGAGACTGATTAAAATATGGGAGCAGAAAAACTCGAAGATGGATTGGAAAGTCACAAAACTGGAATAAGCCATTTAAGCCGGTTAGAAACTCAATCCTGAGTTGATAACTTCTGCTGGTAAATGCTGTCAATTGCCAAACACATTTCAGAGTGGGCAGTGTGTCTCAATGCACACAATGTACTCACTGGTTAGACTGAAGCTAAACGTCACTTGATGATTGTGTGGTTGGACTTTATCAGAGAGGTGTCAGTCCCTCCAGCTGTCAGAAGATGGAGCTTCATACTCAATGTTGTCCCATTGTTTGACTCCCCATCACCTTGTCTATCTCAATAGAAGTTGGAGAGATGTTAAAATTGAGGTGAGTCAAGCAGGATTAAAATCTTTCTACAAATTCACGTCGAATATCTTAGGACTGACAACAGAATGGTTCAGAGCATGAGGACATTGTGCTAAGCAGCAGAACAAAGCAGGAAAATGATGATAGACTCAGATGCCATTGTTTTCTTTTTAATATCTGATCTCTTTGAAACACATCAACCTTGTGAACAATTGATAACATTTGATGGTAGAGAAATATAATAAACAGTGAGACATGCCAAGCTTAAATTGTTTCTACATTTCCATGTCAAGTACCACAGGAATACCAATGGAATGATGAGGTGGCAAGGAAGGGGTAAAAATGTTTTAATATAGCACAAGACGGACAATAACAACTTAATGGCCTCATTGTTATTCCTGGCCCGTGATATAGGAAGATAGAAAATTGAAGCAGGAACAGGCCATTCAGCCCATCAAGCCTGCTTTACCATTCATCTAGATCATGGATGATCTTCTACCTCAATGCCATTTTCCTGCACTAACCCTTTGATGTCATTAATAACTGGAATTCTATCAATCTCTGCCTAAAGCATATTCAATGACTGAGCCTCACAGTCCTCCAGGGTTGACAGTTCCAAAGATTCACCACCCAAAGATTGATTAGCACCTCCTTCTGTGAATTGGTGTCAAATTTTGTTTGATAACACTGCAGTGAAGCCCATTGAGTTGTTTTACAATGTTATAGGAACTAATTAAATGCAATCTGGGCACTTAGAAAAACACAAGGTAATTGGGAAACATTACTTGTGAAAGGGAGATCATGTTTAACCAATTTATTACAGCTCTATGAAGGAGTAACCTGTGCTGGGGATAGAGGGAAACCTGTAGACGTGCTGTGGTTGGATTTCCAGAAGGCATTTGATAAGGTGCCACACCAAAGATTATTGTGGAAAATAAAAGCTCATGGTGTAGGGGGTAATATATTAGCCTGGATAGAAGGTTGGCTGGTTGGCAGAAAACAGAGAGTATGTATTAATGGGCCTTTGTCTGATTGGCAGGATGTGATGAGTGGAGCCCTGCAGGTGTCTGTGCTGGAGCCTCAACCTTTTGCAATTTATATCAATGACTGAGCTGAGGGAAGTGAAGGCATGGTAGCTACATTTACAGCTGACACAAAGATAGGTAGGAAACATTGTTGTGAAGAAGCAGACTTAAGGAGTTTGCAGATGGATATAGATAAGCTGAGTGAGTTTGCAGAAACCTGGCAGATGGAGTATAATGTGGGAAAATGTGAAGTTGTTCACTTTGGCAGGAAGAATAAAAAAGTAGAGCATTACTTAAATGGGGAACAACTGCAGAATTCCAAGGTACAAAGAGATATAGATGTTCTCGTGCATGAGTCACAAGTTAGTATGTAGGTACAGCAGGTAACTAAGAAGACTAATGGAATGCTATCCTTCATTATGAGAGGAATTGAACATCAAAGTAAGGATGTTATACTTCTTTTATACAGCCCATTGGTGATATCGCATCTAGAATACGGTGTGCAGTTTTGGTCTCGTCATGTAAGGAATGATGTAAATATGTTGGAGGTGGTTCAGAGGGATTTACTAGATTGATACCTGGAATGAGCGGGCTGTCTTATGAGAACAGGTTGGTGTCATGGAGCTATTAACGTATATAATATTTTGGAAAATATTTTTCTTTTCAAATAGAGGCTTAGTTTGCGGGCCTTTGTTAATGGGATTAAAGCCAGCTGGTCTGGGTGCTTTGACATGTACTACTTTTGATATGGAAGGGAGATAGTGTGCACTTGCAATTTTTGAATAGAACATTCAATAACTGGGGTGAATTTTGAAGCCGTTCTAGAAGCTACCAAGCAATGTGTTTATGTTAGCAATAAAATTGGTACTATGAAAGGGGTTTCATTGTTAAAAGGTGAAGTTCAAAGAGGCTGTTGATACAATGAGAATTAACATTCAATGGGGCTGGTAGGTATAACCTCAGTAGTTTGCGGGTATGCAGGGCAGAGGCAATGTAAGACCAAAAGGCAGCTGCAGGCCTCCAATTGGCTCCACAAAGAAAAGAGCCTCATTTTGAATTCATACGGTGAAAATGCTTTGCCTGGTGTTTGATTAAGTCTATGGCTTGCTGTTGCCTTAATGGATATTAGTTTGAGAATTTGTTAAAAGTTGGGATAGTAGTAATTTGTAGCCACATGTACATATATTTTAACCTATGTAAATTAATAAAATATTTCATTTAGTTTAATGTAAAACCTCGAGAATTAGTGGTCTGATTCCCGAATTTAGAGTTGCATCTCAAACATAACACTTAAAATAATAGGGTATGACAGTTGTTTAAAGTTTCCCTCTGGGATTTTTTAAAATAACTTCGCTTTATCAACTGCATCGGTCATAAGAGTTGGCCAGACTGGGCTTCTTTCCACTGGAGTTCAGACGAGTGAGGGGTGACTTGATTGAAGATATAAGATCCTGAATGATATTGACAAGGTTGACATGGAAATGATGTTACCCCTTGTGGGTGAGTCTAGAAGTAGGGGGCACAGCTCTAAGATTAGGCGTTGCCCTTATAGGGCAGAGATAAGGAAAAACTTTGTCTCACATTGGCCTGTGTGATATTTGATTGTATTTTAAATCCTAACGGAGATTTCATCCCGTCCTTGGATGAGGTTTCATCAAAAATGTAAAGCCCGCCTGGGCAATTGGACCCTCCGCCACCCATGAGGTTGGACAGGCCACGAAAAATCGCTGCCAATTGGGCCGTTTCTGTCTCAGAAGGCAGTGGAAGCTGTGTCCCTTAATATCTTTAAGGCAGAGGTAGATAGATTCCTGTTAGGCAAGGCGATCAAAGGTCATCGGGGGTAGATGGGTTTGTAGAACTTGAAATACAAACAGATCAGCCATGATCTCACTGAATGGCAGAGCAGGTTCGAGGGGTCAAATGGCCTACTTCTACATCTATTTGGCATTTATGGAACTAGACAAGTGAGGGAGAATGGCAAAGATAAATAAGCTTGAGAGGCAGGTTCAACATTATTTCTGGCTAGGGATTTCATCTTTGAACTATTTTCTCTATCTGCAGGGAAGGAATTTTCGAACAGGTTCCAGGAGACTAGTTAACGGGCCGTGTGAACTCAGAGATATAAAACAGTACAACATAGGATCAGCCAGACAGTTTAAACTCATCAGCAGAACTCCAAAATGGTAAAGCTCAAAAACACTCTCAGCAAATTTACATTTATACTCGAATATGGCCTGAATCATCAGGAGAATGTGATAAGGAGCAAAACAAACCAGGAAAATGATGATGGATGCAGACACCAATTTTTTTATTCTTAATTTGCCCCCTCTTTCAAGCCCGTGGCTTTTGTGGACACCTGTCAGCACTTTATAGTAAGAGTAAATCAATACAATCAAAGGGAGGAAGAACCCAATAGAGAGATTGTAAATATTTAAATATCTATCCTCCCACTGCATAGGATAATGTTCGAAACACAAGGTGTCATTCTTATTGTCTTTACTGAGAACCTGGGAGTGTATGTAAAAGCCGCAGACATTAATCTCCTTGATCCAGATGAGAGCACTGATGAACACTGCAGCCTTCCTGGTGTGTAAGGATTTAAATTTCAGAGGGTAGGCCACAGCGAGGAAGCAATTAGTGGAGATGAAGCAGAGGAAGCCAATGCTGATGTAGATATTCTGGTAGAGGAGCAGACCACTGAGTATGCAGAGTGCCCGTGAGTGGACCCAGTCATCGTGCTGTAGCATATACTGAACCCAGAAGAGCAAGGAAATGAGGTACAACAGGTCTGAGATGCTCAGAGTACAGAGATAGATTCCCAGCTCGTTCCTCTGTCTGATCTGCAGGTAGCTGTGATACAGGGACAGGAGATTAGTCGGGAGGCTGATGATGAAGAAGCAACGTAGACCGTGGGAAACAGGATTTGGTGGATACTGTGGTCGATAGAACAGTTGGTCATTGTTCAACACAATACTGTAACTTCCTTTTCTATTAAATATTCTTTTATCAGTTCCTGAGGACTTTATCTGTGTGTGGTTCTGATGCTTGTTTATTAATTCTTCTTTATTGAAAATTTTTCCCCTGCAGAAAGGAATTTATCCAATAATAGAATCATTGAACTGAACAGCATAGGAAGTAGAGAAAGTAGATTTGTATCTCTAAAGCATCTCTCATGTCCCAGAATGTCTCAAAGCTCCTCACCATCAATGAAATACTTCTGAAGTACAACATTGTTAGTACAGGAACCAATTTGCACACAGCAAGCTCCCAAAAACAGCATGTCAGTAATGACCAGATAGTACATTTTGATTAAGCTGGTTGAGGGAGAAATGTTGATCCAGGCCATTGAGGAGAATAGTGCAATTTGATAATTTCAGACCTCTTGTAGCTCATCTGTTTACCCTTGTGGATCCAAGTGAGATTCAGTTGCATATATCATCGAATCTTACAGCGTAGAATGAGGCTATTCAGCCCAATAAACCTGTAGTCTTTGAAGGAGCTATCCAATTAGACCCACTCCCCTCTGCTTTTCTCCCATAGTCCTGCAAATTTCTCCTTTTGAGTATTTATCCATTTCCCTTTAGGAAGTTACTATTGATTCTGCTTCTACCACACTTGCAGGTGGTACATTTCAGTTCAGAACAATTCACTGCATAAAAATTCCCCACTGGTTTTTGGCAATTTACCTTAATTCTGTATCCTCACATTAACCTACCTTCTGTCACTGGAAATTGTTCGTCTATATTTACTCTGTTAAAATCGCTCATATTTCAAACACCTCTATGAAATCTCCCCTTATCCTTCTGTGCTCTACAGAGAACCACACCAGCTTCTCTCTCAATATATGTAAAAACAAAGTATACTAACCAATGAAAGAAATCAGTTGCTTGTAGTCTATAAGGAGCAACACCAATGCCTGTACTCTGACTGATTGATTGAATTGTACACCTTGAAGTTCACCGTCTCTTTTCGCTTGTTAGAGTTGGGTAACACTGATGTTTTCTCCCTTAGGTTTCCACCGGGTGTGATAGAACTGAGACTGGGCTAGAGGAAGTGCAGTTACAACTCGAGGTAGGAAAAGGCTGGACTTGTGAATCCAAACAAGGCATCATGAGCTGCAAATTCCACATGGTCAAAGGCAGAGAAACCATGGAGACAATCAATTCCAATATCTTGATGTCTCAAGCAATGCTCACCTCCTGCGTTTAATGTGGAGCCCTTTGCAGTCACTATACTGAAAACATTACAATGCACTGAGCTCCATGGAGCACATAGAGGCATTGGAGAAGGTGCAAAATTACATTTACCAGGATGATACCAGGAATGAGAGGTTATTCCACTCAGGAAGGACTAAGTATTTTGAGGTATTTCCTCAAGAAAAGACAAGGCTGAGGGGAAAGACAACCACATCCAAAACCACATGTACTTCCTGTTTTTGTTTTGCAAATTCACAATCCGAAGATCAATTTGTTCAAAGAAGAAGCATATTGCATTTGAAACATCCACTCAGTTTTTCTCTCCACAGAAGCTGCCAGACCCACTGAAAATTTCCAGGACTTTGGGGTTTTATGTCAGATGGGCTGCATCTGCAGCATTGTGCTTTTATTTTGTGTGTAATGACTTATTTTAACATCATCGATTTATAATCAGGGACTTTCTGGAGTTGCTGTGCCACATTTCTTTCAGCTGTTGGTCAACATTTTATTACATTATGAATCTGTTCTGCTATTCACTGAGATCATGAGATCATGGCTGATCCGTATCCTAACTTCATCCACCTGCCTTGGCTCCATATCCTTTCATAACACTGGCTAATAGATCTATCGATCTGAGGATTATTATTGTGAATTGAGCTAGAATTTATTGCTTTGTCTGGGACAGATTTCCAAACTACTCCCAGTCTTGGCGAACACATATTCGCTTCATCTCTCCTGATTGGTCTGACTCTGGCCTTGTGGTTATCTCCTACTTTACCCACCCACAGACAATCTCTCTACGTCGCCTATCGCTTTCCTTCAAAATCCTTAAAAACTGCTTCAAATTTCTCCTTAACCTTTTCTAACCCAGGGAATACAAGTCTAGTTAATGTAATTCCTCCTCAATTTACAGGCCTGTCTAAAAACAGGGTTGTTATCAATGCGTCCCTGTGTAAATGGAATCTGCCAGATGTTGCAACGTAGCGGATATGTTTTCTATTGGTGAAATCCAAACTCCGAAGCTCTTGAGATGTGAGGAGTGTGGATGGGATGATCCACTGCTCTAATTGCCTACAACTGATACATTTTCACCAGGCCCTGTGCCTGGTTCCCCACCAACCCCCACCCATGGGTTTCTCCAGTGTCTGCGCACTGGCATCAGTTAGGTGCCAGTCTCTGCTCAGTCATTGAGTTCACAGCAGTCTCCACAGAACCATGTTGTGCCCTCCTTAGTGACCCCCAAGTGATGATCGTTGGCCCTATGCTGACTGTATTGCTCCCTGTTCCCGTCCCCACTGTACCCACTCCCCAGCTGTACATTACTTCTGATTAGCTGGCACAGAGTGTGAGTGTTGGTGCACTGGGGTTGACAGGTTGTCCTTACCACACTGTGTAGCCTGGATATGTTAGAACAGTGACTGAAAACCTTGCAACAATTTCCTGTCTTACTATTTCTTTGCAAAAGTTGGCAGACCTGAGAGAGTGATCTAATTAAGCGTGGAACTCATTTTGCTCTAAGAGTTTAGTTAATCTCTCCTTCCTTTTCCACTCCAGAGGCAGTGACTACATACATGAACATGTCTAACCGAAAGAGAGAAGGCTCTTAACATGCAGATGTGGTGGGTTCATTGGAGCTTGTTAACTGATCTACTATTGCATATGGACCTGCTGAGTGAGTGAGACAATGTCTCCTTGCAGTTAACACTGGCAGCAGCACCAACGCCTTCTGGCCCATGTGTTGACCCCATTTGTGGGCATTATGATCGAGACAATTATTTTCTGCCCATATTAATTTTTCCTGTGTAATTTCAGTTAACCTGGTTAGATTATTTTCAGTGCTTTTTCTACTTTTGTCTTTGCGAAAGGTTTTCTCTATCTGATCCTCTCTGATTAATATTAATGGATCTCACATTCTACCTAGAGAATGAATCAAATGGTGAGACTCTGTAGATTCATGGGGCTGAATTTTCTGTTTGTCCCGGCGTGCGTCCCGATGTCACCGCCCGTCATTCCGATCTTTCATTCGGCGGGAGTCCACTGTGCGCCTGTTGTACTGTCAAAGGCCTGTTAAGGCCATTGTTAAACTAATTAAACAATTTGACAGGGTTGCCTGTCCAACCTTAAGGTTGACGGGCAGATGAAGAGCTCAGTCTGCCTTTGCATCCATGGGTGGGATGAGGTTTCATCAAGGATTTATTAAATTAATAAATATTTATTAAACATTTGATAAACATGTCCCAGCTCACGGGACCCTGTCACATGGGGGGACATGTGTAAATGATTTTTAACTTTTTGTATTTTGAGGTTTGAACTTGAACTTAATCTCTCTGGGTCACGGAGCTGCCTCAGGGAGATTTCTGTGCTCTTTTGTGCGCATGCCTGAAAAAGCACAGGCCCTGACTACACCCCTGCCGCACCCCCACCCTCCCCCGAGCGCTACCAGACGCGTGTCACCCTGGGCAGGCCTTAATTGGCCCACCCACGTAAAATGGCAGCGCGCAGCCAATCACAGGTGGGCAATCGGCTCCACGCCTGCCCACGCCCGCTCCTGACCAGCCCACCCGCCCGACAGGAGAAGATTCTCCCCAGGGAGTCCCGCTTGTTGTAGGGTGTTGGTTACAGTCTGGTAGGTCTAAAGAAACCTTTGTAGTCAGATGTAGGTTAGAAAATACCCTGGTCAGAAAATAGGAAATATTGTGGCGTTCTGTTCAACTGCTTGGGATTTTGATCACTATTTGAGTTCAATATGCCAACAACAATATCAATAACTTGCACTTATATAGCACTTCTCATGAGCAAAGCGTCCAAAGTTTAAACCTTTTTCTTCTAAAACACTCTCTCAGTTTTACAGATTGTTTTGACCTGCGAATTACAACAGAACAAACTGATGACTTAGTCAAAACATTGTTCTATTTAATAGAGTATTCTTATTTGTATGCACAATTACAGATTCAAAACAGATGAGGCAAATGGAAATTAATGAAATTTCAAATCTGCTTTGTTATTCTACTCCCAGCAAGTTAATACTTCTAAAATATATAGCACCAGGATGCTCAAATATGTCATCAGTATTAGTTATACAATCACCCTAAAGTGGGTAGCTCATGTTGATTGCAGGTCTGCTTCCATCCCAATGTCAGGAATCTTCCTGTTGGCTGCAGGAAAGGTCTCTGATGATTCTAATCTCTTACACCCAGTTTTAGAGGTAGACCTGAGTTGTCTCACTGACAGAGCTATACTGCCCTATGAATTTCTGCTTAAAACACAATGTCCAACGATAGGATGAGCTCTTTGTTGAGACCATAGGGTTTGAACCCACCCCAAATTTGTCTGTCTATCTCTAACTATCTTTCATTAATTTCCCCATCACATAAAGTACAGTATTTGTTCATTTTCCCTCACACCATTTTCTATTCTGTCATTTAATGCTTATTTCCAAACAACGTACCCAGGAATGTTTGACATGAAATGAGAATTGTAAATCTAAGCTGTTTGAAAATGTATTGATATATTGAAGTAACTTGGAGTGCCACATACTGCATTCAAAGAAATTAAACAGTATTGCACTTTATGTAACATCAAATTGGAACTGTTATTTAATTTATCTCAATACATTTTATGAAAAAAGTTTATTTTTTGAAAACAAAAACAAAAAACAAAGTTTCTAATCTCTTACACCCATTTTTAAAGGTAGACCCGAGTTGTCTCACTGACAGAGCCATATTGCCCTATGAACTTTCTGCTGAAAAGACAATGTCCAATCATATGATGAGCTCTTTGTTGAGACCATAGGGTTTGAACCCACCCCAAATTTGTCTGTGTATCTCTAACTATCTTTCAGTAATTTCCCCATCACATAAAGTACAGTATTTGTTCATTTTCCCTCACACCATTTTCTATTCTGTCATTTAATGCTTATTTCCAAACAACGTACCCAGGAATGTTTGACATGAAATGAGAATTGTAAATCTAAGCTGTTTGAAAATGTATTGATATATTGAAGTAACTTGGAGTGCCACATACTGCATTCAAAGAAATTAAACAGTATTGCACTTTATGTAACATCAAATTGGAACTGTTATTTAATTTATCTCAATACATTTTATGAAAAAAGTTTATTTTTTGAAAACAAAAACAAAAAACAAAGTTTCTAATCTCTTACACCCATTTTTAAAGATAGACCCGAGTTGTCTCACTGACAGAGCCATATTGCCCTATGAACTTTCTGCTGAAAACACAATGTCCAATCATATGATGAGCTCTTTGTTGAAACCATATGGTTTGAACACACCCCAAATTTGTCTGTGTATCTCTAACTATCTTTCAGTAACTTTCCCATCACATGAAGCCCCTTGCAATCCAGATAAATCTGTTCATAGATGTGGTCAACAGCACACTCAGACCATCTCCAAGGTCTATCCCTGATTGATCCACATTCCAATGTCTCTCTTCACCGTCACTATCTCTTCTTCCCGATAGCATTATTTAGTTTCACGGTTCAGCAGGTTTATTTCTAAGCAGGCTGAGAACAAGCATTTGTCCCCTTACTACTCTTCAGTTTTTAATGCATGCTGGTTAAAATGGTCAAGCTTCTGTAGTCAGTTTGTTTAAAGGTTCCTTTAATGTCCGACACCAGGCATTTCACAAGAGTGATTATCAAACAACATTTGACACCGAGCTGCGTAAGGAGAGATTAGGACAGGTGAGCAAAACATTAGATCAAGTGGTAAGTTTTAAGGTATCTCTTTCATGAGGAAGACAGGTAGCGAAGGAATGTCAAAGTTCAGGCTCCAGGAAGCTGAAGGCAGAGCAGTGAATGCTGGATTAACAGAAATCATGGATGCTCATAGAGGCCAGAATTGGAGGAGCTCAGATATCGGGGAGGGTTGTAGAGCTGGAGGAAAAATAGAGCGAAAATGATGAGGCCAGGAAGGTGATAAAACATCTATACTCATCTTTGTATTTGATGACATTGTGAGAAGGGATAAAGCTGCTTCATTATCACAGTATTGTGTGATTATTGTGTGATTATATGTTATTATTTGTTATTATTTGTATGGATCATATTGCTGTTTGTAAAGCTTGCTGTGCTCATATTGGCAGCCATGTTTCCTAGAGTACGGCAGTAACTACACTTCAAAAGTACTTGATCAGCTGTAAAGAACTTTGGCACATCCTGAGGTTGTGATAGGTGCTTTAGAAGTGTAATCTCTTTCTTTGGTTCCTTGTTTAAAAGCTTGGTGCAAGTAAGTTTGTTCAGTTATCCAAAGAGTAATGAGGTCAGATTCTGCACTGTCCATAATTTCTGATCATCTCAGTTCGATGCTGAGGTTTGTGAACACACAGGAGACAGAACAGAGTCTTTTGCAACTCCTGACACTGAATGAAATATGTGGCAGGAAAACTAAAAGATGGATTGGAAAGTCACAAAACTGTTGAAGCCGTTTAGAACCTCAACCCTGAGTGGATAAATTCTGCTGGTAAATGCTGTCATGTTCCCAACACTTTTCAGGGTGCGGAGTTTGTCTCAATGCACACAATGTACTCACTGGCTAGACTGTAGCTAAACCTCGCTGGAGGATTGTGTGGTTGGACTTTATCAGAGAGGGGTCAGTCGCTCCAGCTGTCAGAATAGGGAACTTCATACTCAGTGTTGTCCCATTGTTTGATTCCCCATCACCTTGTCTATCTCAGTATGTGTAGCAGTGACATTAATATTGAGGGGAGTCCAACCAGGTTTTAAATGTTTCAATAATTTCATGCCAAACACCTCAGGATTGACAATGGAATGATCTTGGGATCAGGTAGCAAGGGAGGAGTGAAAATGTTTCGAGAGAACACAAAACGGACAATAGCAAATTAGCAGCCTCACTGATATTTCTATCCCAAAATCTGGACCATTAATATCTCCTTCTGTGACTTGATGTCAAATTTTGTTTGATAAAGCTGCAGTCAAGTGGCTTGGGAAGGGAGAATGGTAAAGAAAAACGAGCTTGAGGACAGGCTCGGAATTATTTCAAACTGGGCATTTCATATTCGGTTTATTTTCTCGTTCTGCAAGGAATGAGATTTGTAACAGGATCCAGGAACCTGGTTAACCAGCCATGTGAATTCTGAGATATAAAGCAGTACAAGATGGGATCAGCCACACAGTTTAAACTCATCAGCAGAACTCCAAAATGGTAAAGCTCAAAAACATTGTCAGCAAATTTACATTCATACTCGAATATTGTTCGAATCATCAGGAGAATGTGATAAGGAGCAAAGCAAACCAGGAAAATGATGATGGATGCAGAAACCAATTTTTTTATTCTTAATTTCCTCTCTCCTTGAAGCCCTCGGACCTTATGGACAACAGTCAGCATTTATAGTAAGCGTAAATGAATAAAATCAAAGGGAGGAAGAACCCAATAGAGAGCTTGTGAATATTTAAATATCTGTCCTCCGACTGCATAGGATAATGTTCGAAACACAAGGTGTCGTTCTCATTGTCTTTACTGAGAACCTGGGAGTGTATGTAAAAGCCACAAGCAGGACTCTCCTTGATCCAGATGAGAACACTGATGTACACTGCAGCCTTCCTGGTGTGGAAGAATTTAAATCTCAGAGGGTAGGCCACAGCGAGGAAGCGATTAATGGAGATGAAGCAGAGGAAGCCAATGCTGATGTAGATATTCTGGTAGAGGAGCAGACCACTGAGTATGCAGAGTGCCCGGGAGTGGACCCAGTCATCATGCTGCAGCATATACTGAACACAGAAGGGCAAGGAAGTGAGGTACAACAGGTCTGAGATGGTCAGATTACAGAGATAGACTCCCAGCTCATTCCTCTGTCTGATCTGCAGGTAGCTGTGATACAGTGACAGGAGATTAGTTGGGAGTCCGATGATGAAGACAGCAATGTACACCGTGGGAAACAGGATTTGGTGGATAGTGTGGTCGATAGAACAGTTGGTCATCGTTCAACACCATACTGTAACTTCCTTTTCTATTAAATATTCTTTTATCAGTTCCTGAGGACTTTGTCTGTGTGTGGTTATGATGCTTGTTTATTAATTCTTCTTTATTGAAAAATTTTCCCCTGCAGGAAGGAATTTATCCAACAATAGAATCATTGAACTGAACAGCACAGGAAGAAGAGAAGGTAGATTTGTATCTCTAAAGCATCTCTCATGCCCCAGAATGTCTCAAAGCTCCTCACTATCAACGAAATACTTTTGATGTACAACATTGTTAGTACAGGAACCAATTTGCACATAGCAAGCTCCCAAAAACAGCATGTCAGTAATGACCAGATAATACATTTTGATTATGCTGGTTGAGGGAGAAATGTTGATCCAGGCCATTGAGGAGAATAGTGCAACTTGATAATTTCAGACCTCTTGTAGCTCATCTGTTCACCCTTGTGGATTCAAGTGAGATTCAGTTGCATATATCACTGAATCTTACAGCATAGAATGAGGCTATTATGCCTGTGGCCTTTGAAAGAGCTATCCATTTAGACCCATTCCCCTCTGCTTTTCTCCCATTGTCCTGCAAATTTCTCCTTTTGAGTGTTTATCCATTTCCCTTTAGGAAGTTACTTTTGATTCTGCTTCTATCACACTTCAAGGGAGCACATTTCAGTTCAGAACAATTCACTGCATAAAAATTCCCCACTGGTTTTTGGCAATTTGCCTTAAATCTGTATCCTCACTTTAACCTCCCTTCTGTCACTGGAAATTATTCCTCGATATTTACTCTGCTAAAATCGCTCATATTTCACACACCTCTATGAAAACTCCCCTTATCCTTCTGTGCTCTAAAGAGAACCACACCAGCTTCTCTCTCAATATTTGTAAAAACAAAACATACTAACCAGTGAAAGAAATCAGTTGCTTGTAGTCTATAAGGAGCAGCACCAATTACTTTAGTCTGATTGATTGATTGAATTGTACATCTCGATGTTCGCCGTCTCTTTTCGCTTGTTAGAGTTGGGTAACACTGATGTTTTCTCCCTTAGGTTTACACTGGGTGTGATAGAACTGAGACTGGGCTGGAGGGAGTTCAGTTACAACTCGAGGCAGGAAAAGGCTGGACTTGTGAATGCAAATAAGGCAACATGAGCTGCAAAGTCCTTGAGGTCAAAGGCAGAGAAACCATGGAGACAATCAATGGCAACATCTTGATGTCTCAAGCAATGCTCACATCCTGTGTTCAATGTGGAGCCCTTTGCAGTCACTATACTGAAAACTCTACAATGCACTGAGCTCCATGGAGCACATAGAGGCATTGGAGAAGGTGCAAAACTACATTTACCAGGAAGATACCAGGAATGAGAGGTTATTCCAATCAGAAAGGACTAAGCATTTTGAGGTATTTCCTCAAGAAAAGACAAGGCTGAGGGAAGACAACCACATCCAAGACCACATGTACTTCCTGTTTTTGTTCTGCAATATTCACAATATGAAGATCAATTTGTTTAAAGAAGAAGCATATTGCATTTGAAACGTTCACTCAGTTTTTCTCTCCACAGAAGCTGCGAGACCTGCTGAGAATTTCCAGGACTTTGGGGTTTTATGTCAGATGGGCTGCATCTGCAGCATGGTACTTTTATTTTGTGTGTAATGACTTATTTTAACATCATCGATTTATAATCAGGGACTTCTGGAGTTGCTGTGCCACATTTCTTTCAGCTGTTGGTCAACATTTTATTACATTACGAATCTGTTCTGCTATTCACTGAGATCATGAGATCATGGCTGATCCATATCCCAACTTGATCCACCCGACTTGGCTCCATATCCTTTCATAACACTGGCTAATAGATCTATCGATCTGAGGATTATTATTGTGAATTGAGTTAGAATTTATTGCTTTGTGTGGGACAGAGTTCCAAACTACTACCAGCCTTGGCGAAGGCGTATTTGCTTCATTTCTCCTGATTGGTCTGGCTCTGGCCTTGTGGGTATCTCCTTCTTTACCCACCCACAGACAATCTCTGTATGTCACCTATCGATTTCCTTCAAAATCCTTAAAGTCTCCGTAAAATTTCTCTTTACCCTTTTCTAATCCAGGGAATGCAAGTCTAGTTTATGTAAACCCTCCTCAATTTACATGCCTAAAAACAGGGTTGTTATCAATGTAAATGGAATCTGCCAGAGGTTGCAACGTAGCAGATATGTTTTCTATTGGTGAAATCCAAACTCGGAAGCTCTTGAGATGTGAGGCCTGTGGATGCCGACAACTGATAAATTTTCACCAGGCCCTGTGCCTGGTTCCCCACCAACCCCCACCCATGAGCTTCTCCAGTGTCTATGCACTGGCATCAGTTAGGTGCCAGTCTCTGCTCAGTCATTGAGTTCACAGCAGTCTCCACAGAACCATGTTGTGCCCTCCTTAGTGACCCCCAAGTGATGATCGTTGGCCCTATGCTGACTGTATTGCTCCCTGTTCCCGTCCCCACTGTACCCACTCCCCAGCTGTACATTTCCTCTGATTAGCTGGCACAGAGTGAGTGTTGGTGCACTGGGGTTGAGAGGTCGTCCTTACCATGCTGTGTAGCCTGGATATGTAAGAACAGTGACTGAAAACCTTGCAACAATTTCCTTTTCTTACTATTTCTTTGTAAAAGTTGGCAGAGCTGAGAGAGTGATCTAGTTAAGCACGGAACTCATTTTGCTCTAAGAGTTTAGTTAATCTCTCCTTCCTTTTCCACTCCAGAGGCAGTGACTACATACATGAAAATGTCTAAGTGAAACTGAGAAGGCTCTTAACATGTAGATGTGGTGGGTTCATTGGAGCTTGTTAACTGATCTACTATTGTATATGGACCTGCTGAGTGAGCCAATGTCTCCTTGCATTTAACACTGGCAGCAGCACCAACGCCCTCTGGCCCATGTGTTGACCCCATTTCTGGGCATTATGACCGAGACAATTATTTTCTGCCCATATTAATTTTTCCTGTGTAACTTCAGTTAACCTGGTTAGATTATTTTCAGTGCTTTTTATACCTTTGTCTTTGCGAAAGGTTTTCTTATCTGAGCCTCTCTGATTAATATCACTAGATCTCAAATTCTACCTAGAGAATGAATCAAATGGTGAGACTCTGTAGATTCATGGGGCTGAGTTTTTTGTTTGTCCCTGCGTGCGTCCCGATGTCACCGCCCGTCATTCCGATCTTGCATTCGGCGGGAGTCCACTGCGCGCCTGTTGAACTGTCAAAGGCCTGTTAAGGCCAGTGTTAAACTAATTAAACAATTTGACAGGGTTGCCTGTCCAACCTTAAGGTTGACGGGCAGATGAAGAGCTCAGGCAGCCTTCGTATCCATGGGCGGGATGAGGTTTCATCAAGGATTTATTAAATTAATAAATATTTATGAAACATTTGATAAACACGTCCCAGCTCACGGGACACTGTCACATCGGGGGACATGTGTAAATGATTTTTAACTTTTTGTATTTTGAGGTTTGAACTTGAACATAATCTCTCTGGGGCACGAAGCTGCCTCAGGGAGATTTCTGTGCTCTTTTGCGCATGCCTGAAAAAGCACAGGCCCTGACTATCCCTCTACCCCACCCCCCCCCCCCCCCCCCCCCCCCCCCCCCACCCCGGCATGCACTGGTAACTCTGAGTGCTACCAGGCGTGCATCACCCTGGGAAGGACTTAATTGGCCCGCCCACGTAAAATGGCAGCGCACAGCCAATCACAGGTGGGCAATTGGCTCCACGCCTGCCCACGCCCGCTCCTGACCAGCCCACCCTCCCGACAGGAGAAGATCCTCCCCATGGAGTCCTGCTTGTTGTAGGGTGTTGGTTACAGTTTGGTAGGTCTAAAGAAGCCTTTGTAGTCAGATGTAGGTTAGAAAATACCCTGGTCAGAAAATAGTAAATATTGTGGCGTTCTGTTCAAATGCTTGGGATTTTGATCATTATTTGAGTTCAATGTGCCAACAACAATATCAATAACATGCACTTATATAGAACTTCCCATGAGCAAAGCGTCCAAAGTTTAACTTTTTTCTTCTAAAACACTCTCTCAGTTTTACAGATTGTTTTGACCTGCAAATTACAATAGAACAAACTGATGACTCAGTCAAAACATTGTTCTATTTAATAGACTTTGCTTATTTGTATGCACAATTACAGATTCAAAACAGATGAGGCAAATGGAAATTAATGAAATTTCAAATCTGCTTTGTTATTCTACTCCCAGCAAGTTAATACTTCTAAAATATATAGCACCAGGATGCTCAAATATGTCATCAGTATTAGCTATACATAGTGTTTGAACCCACCCCAAATTTGTCAGTCTTTCACTAACTATCTTTCAGTGATTTCCCCATCACATAAAGTACAGTATTTGTTCATTTTCCCTCACACCATTTTCTATTCTGTCATTTAATGCTTATCTCCAAACAACGTACCCAGGAATGTTTGATATGAAATGAGAATTGTAAATCTAATCTGTTTGAAAATGTATTGATATATTGAAGTAACTTGGAGTGCCACATACTGCATTCAAAGAAATTAAACAGTATTGCACTTTATGTAACATCAAATTGGAACTGTTATTTAATTTATCTCAATACATTTTATGAAAAAAGTTTATTTTTTGAAAACAAAAACAAAAAACAAAGTTTCTAATCTCTTACACCCATTTTTAAAGGTAGACCCGAGTTGTCTCACTGACAGAGCCATATTGCCCTATGAACCTTCTGCTGAAAAGACAATGTCCAATCATATGATGAGCTCTTTGTTGAAACCATATGGTTTGAACACACCCCAAATTTGTCTGTGTATCTCTAACTATCTTTCAGTAACTTTCCCATCACATGAAGCCCCTTGCAATCCAAATAAATCTGTTCATAGATCATCTCCAAGGTCTATCCCTGATTGATCCACATTCCAATGTCTCCCTTCACCGTCACTATCTCTTCTTCCCGATAGCATTATTTAGTTTCACAGTTCAGCAGGTTTATTTTTAAGCAGGCTGAGAACAAGCATTTGTCCCCTTACTACTCTTCAGTTTTTAATGCATGCTGGTTAAAATGGTCAAGCTTCTGTAGTCAGTTTGTTTAAAGGTTCCTTTAATGTCCGACACCAGGCATTTCACAAGAGTGATTATCAAACAACATTTGACACCGAGCTGCGTAAGGAGAGATTAGGACAGGTGAGCAAAAAATTAGATCAAGTGGTAAGTTTTAAGGTATCCCTTTCATGAGGAAGACAGGTAGCGAAGGAATGTCAAAGTTCAGGCTCCAGGAAGCTGAAGGCAGAGCAGTGAATGCTGGATTAACAGAAATCAGGGATGCTCAAGAGGCCAGAATTGGAGGAGCTCAGATATTGGGGAGGGTTGTAGAGCAGGAGGAGAAAGAGAATGAAAGTGATGAGGCCAGGAAGGTGATAAAACATCTATACTCGTCTGTGTATTTGATGACAGTGTGAGAAGGGATAATGCTGCTTCATTATCACAGTATTGTGTGATTATTTGTTATTATTTGTTATGGATCATATTGCTGTTTGTGGATGCTTGCTTTGCCCATATTGGCAGCCATGTTTCCTAGAGTATGGCAGTAACTACACTTCATAAGTACTTCATCAGCTGTAAGGAACTTTGGCACATCCTGAGGTTGTGATAGGTGCTTTAGAGATGTAATCTCTTTCTTTGTTTCCTTGTTTAAACTAAGCTTGGTGCAAGTACTTATAACTTTGTTCAGTTATCTGAAGAGTAACGATGTCAGATTCTGTCCTGATCATTATTTCTGATCATCTCAGTTCGATGCTGAGGTTTGTGAACACACAGGTGACAGAACAGAGACCCTCGCAACTCCTGACATTGAATGAAATATGTGAGCAGGAAAACTAAAAGATGCATTGGAAGTCACAAAACTGTTGAAGCCGTTTAGAACCTCAACCCTGAGTTGATAAATTCTGCTGGTAAATGCTGTCAAGTTCCCAACACTTTTCGGAGTGGGGAGTTTGTCTCAATGCACACAACGTACTCACTGGCTAGACTCTAGCTAAACCTCGCTTGAGGATTGTGTGGTTGGACGTTATCAGAGAGGTATCAGTCCCTCCAGCTGTCAGAATAGGGAACTTCATACTCAGTGTTATCCTAATGTTTGACTCCCCAACACTTTGTCTATCTTAGTATGTGTAGCAGTGACGTTAATATTGAGGGGAGTCCAACCAGGATTTAAATGTTTCAATATTTTCATGACAAAAACTTCAGGAATGACAATGGAATGATCTTGGGATCAGGCAGCAAGGGAGGAGTGAAAATGTTTCGAGGGAACACAAAACGGACAATAGCAAATTAGCAGCCTCACTGCTATTTCTACCCCAAAATCTGGACCAATAATATCTCCTTCTGTGACTTGGTGTTAAATTTTGTTTGATAATGCTGCAGTCAAGCGGCTTGGGAAGGGAGAATGGTAAAGAAAAACGAGTTTGAGGACAGGCTCAGAATTATTGCAAACTGGGCATTTCATATTCGGTTTGTTTTCTCGTTCTGCAAGGAATGAGATTTGTAACAGAATCCAAGAACTTTGTTAACCAGCCGTGTGAACTCTGAGATATAAAGCAGTACAAGATGGGATCAGCCGCACAGTTTAAACTCATCAGCAGAACTCCAAAATGGTAAAGCTCAAAAACGTTGTCAGCAAATTTACATTCATACTCGAATATTGTTCGAATCATCAGGAGAATGTGATAAGGGGCAAAGCAAACCAGGAAAATGATGATGGACCCAGAAACCAATTGTTTTATTCTTAATTTCCTCTCTCCTTGAAGCCCACGGGCCTTATGGACAACTGTTAGCACTTTATAGTAAGTGTAAATGAATAAAAAAAAAGGGAGGAAGAACCCAATAGAGAGCTTGCAAATATTTAAATATCAGTCCTCTGACTGCATAGGATAATGTTCGAAACACAAGGTGTCATTCTCGTTGTCTTTACTGAGAAACTGGGAGTGTATGTAAAAGCTGCAAGCAGGAATCTCTTTTTCTTTTCTTTTGTTAATAATTTTTTTAATATTTAAAATCCCCAAAAGTGGTAGTGGGATCTTTACTTCTGACTTCAGTACACATACCTTCTCGTAATAAATGCAAATTGCAAAATCATTGTGACGGCCTGACCATGTTTCCCTTTGGGATTTGGTTAGCCCAGCAAATACCACCTACCATATCATAACAGGCATTAATGGGCTGGATTGAATTTGTCCTGCTTTTTGCATACAGAATATACCTGGGCAATTTTCCACATTACCGGGTAGATGCCAGTGTTGTAGCTGCACTGGAACTGCTTGGCTAGGGATGTGGCAAGTTCTGGTGCACAAGTCTTCAGTTCTATTGCTGGAATATTGTCAGGTCCCATAGCCTTTGCAGTATCCAGTGCCTTCAGACATTTCTTGATATCAAGTGGAGTGATTTGACTGAAGACTGGCATCTGTGATGCTGGGGAGCTCTGGAGGAAGCCGAGATGGAGAATGTTGCAAATGCTTCTGCCTTATCTTTTGCACTCATGTGATGAGCTCCCCTATCATTGAGGATAGGGATATTTGTGGAGCCTCCTCCTCCAGTGAGCTGTTTAATTATCCACTGCCATTCACGACTGTGGAACTTAGATCTGATCTGTTGGTTCTATAATCTTAGCTCTATCTATCACTTGCTATTTATGCTGTTTGGCATGTAAGTATTATCTGGGTATATCTCTCAATGCTGTGGATCTCACAATGCCGGGTGTATCTCACAATGCTGGGCATATCTCACAATGCTTGGCGTATCTCACCATGCTGAGTATATCTCACAAAGCTGGGTATAGCTCACAATGCTGGATGTATCTTACAATGCTGGGTGTATCTCACAATGCTTGGGTGTATCTCACAATGCTTGGGTGTATCTCACAATGCTGGGGATAGCTCACAATGCTGGGTATATCACACTATGCTGGGTATATCTCACAATGCTGGGTCTATCTCACAATGCTGAGTATATCTCGCAATGCTGGGTGTAACTCACAGCGCTGGGGATAGCTCAAAATGCTGGGTGTATCTCACAATGCTGAGTATATCTAACAATGCTGGGTATATCTCACAGTGCTGGCGATATCTCACAGCACTGGGGATATCTCACAGCGCTGGGGATATCTCACAGAGCTAGGGATATCTCATCGTGCTGGGGATATCTCACAGTGCAGGGGATATCTCACGGCGCTGGGGATATCTCACGGAGCTGGGGATATCTCACAGTGCAGGGGATATCGCACAGCGCTGGGGATATCGCACAGTGCTGGGGATATCGCACAGTGCTGGGGATATCTCACAGTGCTGGGTATATCTCACAGTGCTGAGTATATTTCTGGCTGAAAATACAAAGCCTGTGTAATGACTTTCTGGTTTTATTTCAGATTTCCGACACCTGCAGTTTTGTACTTTTATTTTCTGTGTAATGACTTATGTTAACATCATCGATTTATAATCAGAGACTTTCTGGAGTTGCTGTGCCACATTCCCTTCAGCTGTTGGTCAACATTTTACTACATTACAAATCTGTTCTGCCATTCACTGGGATCATGAGATTTTGGCTGACCTGTATCCCAAAGTCATTCCCCTGCCTTGATTCCATATCACTTCCTAACATTGGCTAATAGATCTAATGATCTAAGGATTAATAACTGAGCAAGGTTCTTGCTTTTTATGGAGCAGAGTTCCACACTTCAAGCAGCTTTTGTGTGCAAGCCTAGTTTCTGTAAATCTTCCTCAATTTACAGGCCTGTGTAAAAACGGGGTTGTTGTCAAAGTGCGCTGGGAGTCCCGGTGTAAATGGAATCTGTCAGATGGTGCAATGTAGCGGATATGGTTTCTACTGGAGGGATCCAGACTCAGAATCCCCTGAGATGTGGAGGCGGATGATCCTCTGCACTAAATGCCGACAGCCCTGATCAATTTTCATCAAGCCATGTGCCTCGTTCCCCACCCCCACCTTCCCTCATGAGCCTATCCAGTGTCCTGGCATTAACCTCTGAACTTTCTGCCTCAACCAAAACGTCCAATCATATGAAGAGCTCTTTGGTAAGACCATATAGTTTGAACCCACCCCAGATTTGTCAGTCTTTCTCTAACTGTCTTTCGGTAATTTCCCATCACATGAAGCTTCTTGTGATCAACCCTCCAGAGAAAGACATTTGCCGATATTGTCAACAGGACACTCAACTCATCTTAGCTAATTTCTACTTTCTCCAAGTTCTGCCCCTGATAGATCCAAGTCCCAATGTCTCTCTTCACCATCACTATCTCTGTTCCTTTCCAACAGCAACATTTACATGAATGTTGCCAGGGTTAGAAAAGTGTAGCTACGAGGAGAGATTGGATAGGCTGGGGTTATTTCCCTTAGAACAAAGAAGGCTGAGAGGTGACTTGATTGAGGTGTAGAAAATTATGAGGGGAATAGATAGAGTGGACAGGATAAAATTGTTTCCCTTGATGGAGAATTCTAGAACCAGGGGACATCGATTCAAGATACGTGGCAGAAGGTGTAGGAGGGACATGAGGAAGAACTTTTTTACGCAGAGGGTAAGTGAGTGTCTGGAATTCGCTGCCCAAGTTGGTGGTAGAGGCAGAAACTCTAAACTCTTTTAAAAAGTACCTGGATCTGCACGTTAAGTGCTGTAAGCTGCAGGGCTATGGGCCGGGTGCAGGAAGGTGTGATTAGAAAGGGCACCTGGGTGTCTTCAGGCTGGCATGGACAAGATGGGCTGAATGGCCCCCTTCTGTGCTGTAACTTTTCTATGGTTCTAATATTGTTTCGTTTTACAGTTCAGCAGGTTAATTTTTAAGCAAGCTGAGAACAAGCATTTATGCCCTTACTACTGTTCACAATTTTCAATTCATGCGGTTAGAATGGTCAAGCTTCTGTAGTTAGTTTGTTCAAAGGCTCCTTTACAGTCTAACGCCCGGCATTTCACAAGAGTGATTATCAAACAAGATTTGCCACCGAGCTGCAAAAGGAGAGATGAGGACAAGTGAGCAAAACATTAGACCAAGTGGTAAGTTTTAAGCTGCCTCATTAATGAGGGAGGAAGGTAGAAAGGGAATTTCAAAGTTCAGGGCCCAGGTAGCTCTTGGCAGGTCAGTGTCTATGGATTGATGGAAATCAGGGAGGCTCAAGAGGCCCGGATTGAAAGTGGCTCAGTTATTGGGGAGGTTTGTAGAACAGGAGGAGAATAGAGAGCTAGCCAGATATGAGGCTAGAAAGGTGATAAACTATCTCCACTAATCAGTGTGTTCGATGATGATGTGGGATTGAGTGGGAGGAGATAATGTTGCTTTGTTGGGTACACATTACATGATTATTTGTTATGGATCATATTGTTGTTTGTGGAAGCTTGCTGTGCTCATATTGGCAGCCAAGTTTCCTAGATTACAGCAGTAACTATACTTCAAAAATACTTCATCAGCTATAAAGATCTTTGGCACATCCGGATGTTATGATAGGTGCTATAGAAATGTAATCTCTTTCTTTGTTTCCTTTCTTAAACTTAGCTTGGTGGAAGTACTTTTAACTTTGTTCACTTATCTGAAGAGTAACGAGATCAGATTCTGTCCTGTTCATTATTTCTGATCATCTCACCTTGATGCTGTGGTTTGTGAACACACTGGAGACAGAACAGAGACATTTGTGACTCCTGAGGCTGATTAAAATATGGGAGCAGAAAAACTCGAAGATGGATTGGAAAGTCACAAAACTGGAATAAGCCATTTAAGCCGGTTAGAAACTCAATCATGAGTTGATAACTTCTGCTGGTAAATGCTGTCAATTGCCAAACACATTTCAGAGTGGGCAGTGTGTCTCAATGCACACAATGTACTCACTGGTTAGACTGAAGCTAAACCTCACTTGATGATTGTGTGGTTGGACTTTATCAGAGAGGTGTCAGTCCCTCCAGCTGTCAGAAGATGGAGCTTCATACTCAATGTTGTCCCATTGTTTGACTCCCCATCACCTTGTCTATCTCAATAGGAGTTGGAGAGACGTTAAAATTGAGGTGAGTCAAGCAGGATTAAAATCTTTCTACAAATTCACGTCGAATATCTTAGGACTGACAACAGAATGGTTCAGAGCATGAGGACATTGTGCTAAGCAGCAGAACAAAGCAGGAAAATGATGATAGACACAGATGCCATTGTTTTCTTTTTAATATCTGATCTCTTTGAAACACATCAACCTTGTGAACAATTGGTAACATTTGATGGTAGAGAAATATAATAAACAGTGAGACATGCCAAGCTTAAATTGTTTCTACATTTCCATGTCAAGTACCTCAGGAATACCAATGGAATGATGAGGTGGCAAGGAAGGGGTAAAAATGTTTTAATATAGCACAAGACGGACAATAACAATTTAACGGCCTCATTGTTATTCCTGGACCGTGATATAGGAAGATTGGAAATTGAAGCAGGAGCAGAACATTCAGCCCATCGAGCCTGCTCTGCCATTCATCTTGATCATGGATGATCATCTACCTCAATGCCATTTTCGTGCACTCACCCTTTGATGTCATTAATAATGGGAAATCTATCAATCTCTGCCTTAAGCGTATTGAATGACTGAGCCTCACAGCCCTCCAGGGTTGACAGTTCCAAAGATTCACCACCCAAAGATTCATTAGCACCTCCTTCTGTGAATTGGTGTCAAATTTTGTTTGATAACACTGCAGTGAAGCCCATTGGGATGTTTTACAATGTTATAGGAACTAATTAAATGCAATCTGGGCACTTAGAAAAACACAAGGTAATTGGGAAGCATTAATTGTGTAAGGGAGATCATGTTTAACCAATTTATTAGAGCTCTATGAATGAGTAACATGTGCTGGGGATAGAGGGAAATCTTTAGACATGCTGTAGTTGGATTTCCAGAAGGCATTTGATAAGGTGCCACACCAAAGATTATTGTGGAAAATAAAGGCTCATGGTGTAGGGGGTATTATATTAGCCTGGATAGAAGGTTGGCTGGTTGGCAGAAAACAGAGAGTATGTATGAATAGGCCTTTGTCTGATTGGCAGGATGTGATGAGTGGAGTCCTGCAGGGTTCTGTGCTGGAGCCTCAACCTCTTATAATTTATATCAATGACTGAGCTGAGGGGAGTGAAGGCATGGTAGCTACATTTACAGCTGACACAAAGAAAGGTAGGAAACATTGTTGTGAAGAAGCAGACTTAAGGAGTTTGCAGATGGATATAGATAAGCTGAGTGAGTTAGCAGAAACCTGGCAGATGGAGTATAATGTGGGAAAATGTGAAGTTGTTCACTTTGGCAGGAAGAATAAAAAAGCAGAGTATTACTTAAATGGGGAACAACAGCAGAATTCCAAGGTACAAAGAGGCCTAGGTGTTCTCGTGCATGAGTCTCAACAAGTTAGTATGCAGGTACAGCATGTAACTAAGAAGACTAATGGAATGCTATCCTTTATTATGAGAGGAATTGAACATCAAAGTAAGGATGTTATACTTCAGTTATTCAGCACATTGGTGATATCGCATCTAGAATACGGTGTGCAGTTTTGGTCTCCTCACGTAAGGAAGGATGTAAATGTGTTGGAGGTGGTTCAGAGCGATTTACTAGATTGATACCTGGAATGAGCGGGCTGTCTTATGAGGACACGTTGGTGTCATGGAGCTATTAACATATATAATATTTTGGAAAACATTTTTCTTTCAAAATAGAGGCTTAGTTTGCGGGCATGTCTGGGTTTAAAGCCAGCTAGTCTGGGTGCTTTGACATGTACTGGTTTTGATATGGAAGGGAGATAATGTGCATTTTCATTTTTTGAATAGAACATTCAAGTAGTGGGGTGAAGATTGACGCCGTTCTAGTAGCTACCAAGCAATGTGTTTATGTTAGTAATAAAATTGGTACTATGAAAGGGGTTTCATTGTTAAAAGGTGAAGTTCGAAGAGGTTGTTGATAGAATGAGAGTTAACATTCAATGGGGCTGGTAGGTATAATTTCAGTAGGTTTCGGGTATGCAGGGCAGAGACAATGTAAGACCAAAAGGCAGCTGCAGGCCTCCAAGTGCCTCCACAGTGAAAAGAACCTCATTTTGAATTCATACGGTGAAAATGCTTTGCCTGGTGTTTGATTAAGCCTATGGCTTGCTGTTGCCTTAATAGATATTAGTTTGAGAATTTGTTACAATTTGTGATAGGAGTAATTAGTAGCCACATGTATATATATATATATATTTTAACCTATGTAAATTAATAAAATGTTTCATTTAGTTTAATGTAAAACCTCGCGAATTAGTGGTCTGATTCCTGAGCTTAGAGTTGCATCTCAAACATAACACTTAAAATTATAGGTTATGAGAGTGTTTAAAGTTTCCCTCTGGGATTTTGAAAAATAACTTTGCTTTACCTTCGCATCGGTCATAAGAGTTGTCCAGACTGAGCTTCTTTCCACTGGAGTTCAGAAGAGTGAGGGGTGACTTGATTGAAGATATAAGATCCTGAATGATATTGACAAGGTTGACATGGAAATGATGTTACCCCTTGTGGGTGAGCCCAGAACTAGGGGGCATTGTTCTCAGATTAGGGGTCACCCTTATAGGGCAGAGATAAGGAAAAACCTTGTCTCACATTGGGCTGGGTGATATTTAATTGTATTTTAAATCCTAACAGAGATTTCATCCCATCCCTGGATGAGGTTTCATCAAAAATGTAAAGCCCGCCTGGGCAATTGGACCCTCCGCCACCCGTGAGGTTGGACAGGCCACGGAAAATCGCTGCCAATTGGGCCGTTTCTGTCTCAGAAGGCAGTGGAAGCCGTGTCACTTAATATCTTTAAGGCAGAGGTAGATAGATTCCTGTTAGGTAAGGGCATTAAAGGTTATCGGGGATAGATGTGTTTGTAGAACTCGAAACACAAACAGATCAGCCATGATCTCACTGAATGGCAGAGCAGGTTCGAGGGGCCAAATGGCCTACTTCTACATCTATTTCGCATTTTTTGGAACGAGACAAGTGAGGGTGAATAGCCAAGATATATAAGCCTGAAAGACAGGTTCAACATTATTTCTGGCTAGGGATTTCATCTTTGAACTATTTTCTCTTTCTGCAGGGAAGGAAATTTCGAACAGGATCCAGGAGACTGGTTAACGGGCCGTGTGAACTCGGAGATATAAAACAGTACAAGACGGGAGCGGCCAGACAGTTTAAACTCATCAGCAGAACTCCAAAATGATAAAGCTCAAAAACATTGTCAGCAAATTTACATTCATACTCGAATATTGTTCGGATCATCAGGAGAATGTTATAAGGAGCAAAGCAAACCAGGAAAATGATGATGGACGCAGACACCAATTTTTTTATACTTAAATTGCTCTCTCTTTCAAGCCCATGTGTTTTGTGGGCAACTGTCAGCACTTTATAGTAAGAGTAAATTAATACAATCAAAGGGAGGAAGAACCCAATAGAGAGCTTGTAAATATTTAAATATCTATCCTCTGACTGCATAGGATAATGTTCGAAACACAAGGTGTCATTCTCATTGTCTTTACTGAGAACCTGGGAGTGTATGTAAAAGCCGCAGACAGGAATCTCCTTGATCCAGATGAGAACACTGATGAACACTGCAGCCTTCCTGGTGTGTAAGAATTTAAATTTCAGAGGGTAGGCCACAGCGAGGAAGCGATTAATGGAGATGAAGCAGAGGAAGCCAATGCTGATGTAGATATTCTGGTAGAGGAACAGACCACTGAGTATGCAGAGTGCCCGGGAGAGGACCCAGTCATCGTGCTGCAGCATATACTGAACCCAGAAGGGCAAGGAAATGAGATACAACAGGTCCGAGATGCTCAGATTACAGAGATAGACTCCCAGCTCATTCCTCTGTCTGATCTGCAGGTAGCTGTGATACAGTGACAGGAGATTAGTCGGGAGGCCGATGATGAAGACAGCAATGTAGACCGTGGGAAACAGGATTTGGTGGATACTGTGGTCGATAGAACAGTTGGTCATCGTTCAACACAATACTAGAACTTCCTTTTCTAATAAATATTCTCTTATCAGTTCCTGAGGACTGTGTCAGTGTGCGGTTCTGATGCTTGTTTATTAATTCGTCTTTATTGAAAATATTTCCCCTGTAGGAAGGAATTTATCCAACAATAGAATCATTGAACTGAACAGCACAGGAAGAAGAGGAGGTAGATTTGTATCTCTAAAGCATCTCTCATGCCCCAGAATGTCTCAAAGCTCCTCACCATCAGTGAAATACATTTTGAAGTACAACATTGTTAGTACAGAAACCAATTTGCACATAGCAAGCTCCCAAAAACAGCATGTCAGTAATGACCAGATAGTACATTTTGATTATGCTGGTTGAGGGAGAAATGTTGATCCAGGCCATTGAGGAGAATAGTGCAATTTGATAATTTCAGACCTCTTGTAGCTCATCTGTTTACCCTTGTGGATCCAAGTGAGATTCAGTTGCATATATCACTGAATCTTACAGCATAGAATGATGCTATTCAGCCCATTATGCCTGTGGCCTTTGAAAGAGCTATCCAATTAGACCCATTCCCCTCTGCTTTTCTCCCATCGTCCTGCAAATTTCTCCTTTTGAGTGTTTATCCATTTCCCTTTAGGAAGTTACTTTTGATTCTGCTTCTACCACACTTGTAGGTAGCACATTTCAGTTCAGAACAATTCACTGCATAAAAATTCCCCACTGGTTTTTGGCAATTTGCCTTAAATTTGTATCCTCACGTTAACCTCCCTTCTGTCACTGGAAATTGTTCCTCTATATTTACTCTGTCAAAATCGCTCATATTTCACACACCTCTATGAAAACTCCCCTTATCCTTCTGTGCTCTAAAGAGAACCACACCAGCTTCTCTCTCAATATATGTAAAAACGAAACATACTAACCAGTTGCTTGTAAATCAGTTGCTTGTAGTCTATAAGGAGCAGCACCAATTCCTTTAGTCTGATTGATTGATTGAATTGTACACCTTGAAGTTCACCCTCTCTTTTCGCTTGTTAGAGTTGGGTAACACTGATGTTTTCTCCCTTAGGTTTACATTGGGTGTGATAGAACTGAGATTGGGCTGGAGGGAGTTCGGTTAAACTCGAGGCAGGAAAAGGCTGGACTTGTGAATGCAAATAAGGCAACATGAGCTGCAAAGTCTTTGAGGTCAAAGGCAGAGAAACCACGGAGACAATCAACAGCAACATCTTGATGTCTCAAGCAATGCTCACATCCTGTGTTCAATGTGGAGCCCTTTGCAGTCACTATACTGAAAATTCTACAATGCACTGAGCTCCGTGGAGCACATAGAGGCAATGGAGAAGGTGCAAAATTACATTTATCAGGATGGTACCAGGAATGAGAGGTTATTCCAATCAGGAAGGACTAAGCATTTTGAGGTATTTCCTCAAGAAAAGACAAGGCTGAAGGAAGACAACCACATCCAAGACCACATGTACTTCCTGATTTTGTTCTGCAATATTCACAATCTGAAGATCAATTTGTTCAAAGAAGAAGCATATTGCATTTGAAACGTTCACTCAGTTATTCTCTCCACAGAAGCTGCCAGAGCTGCTGAGAATTTCCAGGACTTTGGGGTTTTATGTCAGATGGGCTGCATCTGCAGCGTTGTGCTTTTATTTTCTGTGTAATGACTTATTTTAACATTATCGATTTATAATCAGGGACTTTCTGGAGTAGCTGTGCCACATTTCTTTCAGCTGTTGGTCAACATTTTATTACATTACGAATCTGTTCTGCTATTCAGTGAGATCATGAGATCATGACTGATCCGTATCCTAACTTCATCCACCCACCTTGGCTCCATATCCTTTCATAACACTGGCTAATAGATCTATCAATCTGAGGAGTATTATTGTGAATTGAGCTAGAATTTATTGCTTTGTGTGGGACAGAGTTCCAAACTACTACCAGCCTTGGCGAAGATGTATGTACTTCATCTCTCCTGATTGGTCTGGCTCTGGCCTTGTGGTTATCTCCTACTTTAACCACTCACAGACAATCTCTCTATGTCGCCTATCGATTTCCTTCAACTTCCTTAAAGACTCCGTGAAATTTCTCCTTAACCTTTTCTAATCCAGGGAGTGCAAGTCTAGTTTATGTAAACCCTCCTCATTTTACAAGCCTGTCTAAAAACAGGGTTGTTATCAATGTAAATGGAATCTGCCAGATGTTGCAACGTAGCGGATATGTTTTCTATTGGTGAAATCCAAACTCGGAAGCTCTTGAGATGTGAGGCCTGTGGATGCCGACAACTGATAAATTTTCACCAGGCCCTGTGCCTGGTTCCCCACCAACACCCACCCATGAGCTTCTCCAGTGTCTACGCACTGGCATCAGTTAGGTGCCGGTCTCTGCTCAGTCATTTAGTTCACAGCAGTCTCCACAGAACCATGTTGTGCCCTCCTTAGTGAACCCCAAGTGATGATCGTTGGCCCTATGCTGACTGTATTCCTCCCTGTTCCCGTCCCCACTGTACCCACTCCCCAGCTGTACATTACCTCTGATTAGCTGGCACAGAGTGTGAGTGTTGGTGCACTGGGGTTGACAGGTCGTCCTTACCACGTTGTGTAGCCTGGATATGTAAGAACAGTGACTGAAAACCTTGCAACAATTTCCTGTCTTACTATTTCTTTGTAAAAGTTGGCAGACCTGAGAGGGTGATCTAGTTAAGCACGGAACTCAATTTGCTCTAAGAGTCTAGTTAATCTCTCCTTCCTTTTGCACTCCAGAGGCAGTGACTACATACATGAAAATGTCTAAGTGAAAGAGAGAAGGCTCTTAACATGTAGATGAGGTGGGTTCATTGGAGCTTGTTAACTGATCTACTATTGTATATGGACCTGCTGAGTGAGCCAATGTCTCCTTGCAGTTAACACTGGCAGCAGCACCAACGCCCTCTGGCCCATGTGTTGACCCCATTTCTGGGCATTATGACCGAGACAATTATTTTCTGCCCATATTAATTTTTCCTGTGTAAAGTCAGTTAACCTGGTTAGATTATTTTCAATGCTTTTTATACTTTTGTCTTTGCGAAAGGTTTTCTCTGTCTGAGTCTCTCTGATTAATATTAATAGATCTCACATTCTACCTAGAGAATGAATCAAACGTTGAGGCTCTGTAGATTCATGGGGCTGAATTTTCTGTTTGTCCCGGCGCGCGTCCCAATGTCACCGCCCGTCATTCCGATCTTTCATTCGGCGGGAGTCCACTGCGCGCCTGTTGTACTGTCAAAGGCCAGTTAAGGCCATTGTTAAACTAATTAAACAATTTGACAGGGTTGCCAGTCCAACCTTAAGGTTGACGGGCAGATGAAGAGCTCAGGCAGCCTTCGCATGCATGGGTGGGATGAGGTTTCATCAAGGATTTATTAAATTAATAAATATTTATTAAACATTTGATAAACATGTCCCAGCTCATGGGACACTGTCACATGGGGGGACATGTGTAAATGATTTATAACTTTTTTTATTTTGAGGTTTGAACTTGAACTTAATCTCTTTGGGTCACGGAGCTGCCTCAGGGAGATTTCTGTGCTCTTTTGCGTGCATGCGTGAAAATGCACAGGCCCTAACTACCCCTCTACCCCACTCCCCCCCAACCACCGCCCACCCCCTCCCCCCACCTCCCCAGCCAACCCCCACCCACCCGCACAGATAACGCTGAGCGCTACCAGGCGCGCGTCACCCTGAGCAGGCCTTAATTGGCCCGCCCATGTAAAATGGCAGCGCGCAGCCAATCACAGGTGGGCAATCGGCTCCACACCTGCCCACGCCTGCTCCTGACCAGCCCACCTGCTCGACAGGAGAAGATTCTCCCCAGGGAGTCCCGCTTGTTGTACGGTGTTGGTTACAGTTTGGTAGGTCTAAAGAAGCCTTTGTAGTCAGACGTAGGTTAGAAAATACCCTGGTCAGAAAATGGGAAATATTGTGGCGTTCTGTACAACTGCTTGGGATTTTGATCATTATTTGAGTTCAATATGCCAACAAAAATATCAATAACTTGCACTTATATAGCACTTCTCATGAGCAAAGCGTCCAAAGTTTAAACCTTTTTCTTCTAAAACACTCTCTCAGTTTTACAGATTGTTTTGACCTGCGAATTACAACAGAACAAACTGATGACTTAGTCAAAACATTGTTCTATTTAATAGAGTATTCTTATTTGTATGCACAATTACAGATTCAAAACAGATGAGGCAAATGGAAATTAATGAAATTTCAAATCTGCTTTGTTATTCTACTCCCAGCAAGTTAATACTTCTAAAATATATAGCACCAGGATGCTCAAATATGTCATCAGTACTAGCTATACAATCACCCTAAAGTGGGTAGCTCATGTTGATTGCAGGTCTGCTTCCATCCCAATGTCAGGAATCTTCCTGTTGGCTGCAGGAAAGGTCTCTGATGTTTCTAATCTCTTACACCCAGTTTTAGAGGTAGACCTGAGTTGTCTCACTGACAGAGCTATACTGCCCTATGAATTTCTGCTTAAAACACAACGTCCAACCATATGATGAGCTCTTTGTTGAGACCATAGGGTTTGAACCCACCCCAAATTTGTCTGTCTATCTCTAACTATCTTTCAGTAATTTCCCCATCACATAAAGTACAGTATTTGTTCATTTTCCCTCACACCATTTTCTATTCTGTCATTTAATGCTTATCTCCGAACAACGTACCCAGGAATGTTTGACATGAAATGAGAATTGTAAATCTAAGCTGTTTGAAAATGTATTGATATATTGAAGTAACTTGGAGTGCCACATACAGCATTCAAAGAAATTAAACAGTATTGCACTTTATGTAACATCAAATTGGAACTGTTATTTAATTTATCTCAATACATTTTATGAAAAAAGTTTATTTTTTGAAAACAAAAACAAAAAACAAAGTTTCTAATCTCTTACACCCATTTTTAAAGGTAGACCCGAGTTGTCTCACTGACAGTCATATTGCCCTATGAACCTTCTGCTGAAAAGACAATGTCCAATCATATGATGAGCTCTTTGTTGAAACCATATGGTTTGAACACACCCCAAATTTGTCTGTCTATCTCTAACTATCTTTCAGTAACTTTCCCATCACATGAAGCCCCTTGCAATCCAGATAAATCTGTTCATAGATGTGGTCAACAGCACACTCAGACCATCTCCAAGGTCTATCCCTGATTGATCCACATTCCAATGTCTCTCTTCACCGTCACTATCTCTTCTTCCCGATAGCATTATTTAGTTTCACGGTTCAGCAGGTTTATTTTTAAGCAGGCTGAGAAGAAGCATTTGTCCCCTTACTACTCTTCAGTTTTTAATGCATGCTGGTTAAAATGGTCAAGCTTCTGTAGTCAGTTTGTTTAAAGGTTCCTTTTATGTCCGACACAAGGCATTTCACAAGAGTGATTATCAAACAACATTTGACACCAAGCTGCGTAAGGAGAGATTAGGACAGGTGAGCAAAAAATAAGATCAAGTGGTAAGTTTTAAGGTATCTCTTTCATGAGGAAGACAGGTAGCGAAGGAATGTCAAAGTTCAGGCTCCAGGAAGCTGAAGGCAGAGCAGTGAATGCTGGATTAACAGAAATCAGAGATGCTCATAGAGGCCAGAATTGGAGGAGCTCAGATATCGGGGAGGGTTGTAGAGCTGGAGGAGAATTAGAGCGAAAGTGATGAGGCCAGGAAGGTGATAAAACATCTATACTCATCTTTGTATTTGATGACAGTGTGGGAAGGGATAAAGCTGCTTCATTATCACAGTATTGTGTGATTATTGTGTGATTATATGTTATTATTTGTTATTATTTGTATGGATCATATTGCTGTTTGTAAAGCTTGCTGTGCCCATATTGGCAGCCATGTTTCCTAGAGTACGGCAGTAACTACACTTCAAAAGTACTTGATCAGCTATAAAGAACTTTGGCACATCCTGAGGTTGTAATAGGTGCTTTAGAAATGTAATCTCTTTCTTTGTTTCCTTGTTTAAAGTAAGCTTGGTGCAAGTAAGTTTGTTCAGTTATCCAAAGAGTAACGAGGTCAGATTCTGCCCTGTCCATAATTTCTGATCATCTCAGTTCGATGCTGAGGTTTGTGAACACACAGGAGACAGAACAGAGTCTTTCGCAACTCCTGACACTGAATGAAATATGTGGCAGGAAAACTAAAAGATGGATTGGAAAGTCACAAAACTGTCGAAGCTGTTTAGAACCTCAGCCCTGAGTAGATAAATTCTGCTGGTAAATGCTGTCAAGTTCCCAACACTTTTCAGAGTGGGAGTTTGTCTCAATGCACACAATGTACTCACTGGCTAGACTGAAGCTAAACCTCGCTGAAGGATTGTGTGGTTGGACTTTATCAGAGAGGGGTCAGTCGCTCCAGCTGTCAGAATAGGGAACGTCATACTCAGTGTTGTACCATTGTTTGACTCCCCAACACCTTGTCTATCTCAGTATGTGTAGCAGTGACATTAATATTGAGGGGAGTCCAACCAGGATTTAAATGTTTCAATAATTTCATGCCAAACACCTCAGGATTGACAATGGAATGATCTTGGGATCAGGTAGCAAGGGAGGAGTGAAAATGTTTTGGGAGAACACAAAACGGACAATAGCAAATTAGCAGCCTCACTGATATTTCTATCCCAAAGTCTGGGCCAATAATATCTCCTTCTGTGACTTGGTGTCAAATTTTGTTTGATAAAGCTGCAGTCAAGTGGCTTGGGAAGGGAGAATGGTAAAGAAAAACGAGCTTGAGGACAGGCCCGGAATTATTTCAAACTGGGCATTTCATATTCAGTTTGTTTTCTCGTTCTGCAAGGAATGAGATTTGTAACAGGATCCAGGAACCTGGTTAACCAGCCGTGTGAATTCTGAGATATAAAGCAGTACAAGATGGGATCAGCCACACAGTTTAAACTCATCAGCAGAACTCCAAAATGGTAAAGCTCAAAAACATTGTCAGCAAATTTACATTCATACTCGAATATTGTTCGAATCATCAGGAGAATGTGATAAGGAGCAAAGCAAACCAGGAAAATGATGATGGATGCAGAAACCAATTTTTTTATTCTTAATTTCCTCTCTCCTTGAAGCCCTCGGACCTTATGGACAACTGTCAGCACTTTATAGTAAGCGTAAATGAATAAAATCAAAGGGAGGAAGAATCCAATAGAGAGCTTGTGAATATTTAAATATCTGTCCTCCGACTGCATAGGATAATGTTCGAAACACAAGGTGTCATTCTCATTGTCTTTACTGAGAACCTGGGAGTGTATGTAAAAGCCACAAGCAGGAATCTCCTTGATCCAGATGAGAACACTGATGTACACTGCAGCCTTCCTGGAGTGGAAGAATTGAAATCTCAGAGGGTAGGCCACAGCGAGGAAGCGATTAATGGAGATGAAGCAGAGGAAGCCAATGCTGATGTAGATATTCTGGTAGAGGAGCAGACCACTGAGTATGCAGAGTGCCCGGGAGTGGACCCAGTCATTGTGCTGCAGCATATACTGAACCCAGAAGGGCAAGGAAATGAGATACAACAGGTCTGAGATGGTCAGATTACAGAGATAGACTCCCAGCTCGTTCCTCTGTCTGATCTGCAGGTAGCTGTGATACAGGGACAGGAGATTAGTCGGGAGGCCGATGATGAAGACAGCAATGTAGACCGTGGGAAACAGGATTTGGTGGATACTGTGGTCGATAGAACAGTTGGTCATCGTTCAACACAGTACTGGAACTTTCAGCAGGTAAGTATATTTCTCACGCTCCCCTGAGATGCGGTGCTTGAGATTTCAAACCATTTAATATAATTTGATATTTAATTCTTTTTTGCTGAAACTTGTCTCCCTAAGGTAAAAGCAGAAAGGTTATGAAACAATATAGTCATGGAACTTTAATACACGGAAGGAGGCCATTTGGCCCGTTGTTTCAGTGTCAGCTCTCGAAAGTATCCATTCAATCTGTCCCCTACACCTGCCCATTTCCCCACACTATTTCCATTTTTAAAACATATTTATATTTCTTACATTTCTGGCATTTTTGTGTTCAAGTCTCAGCCTTCTGACTGTCTGGCCATTTCTCTCCCACGTTTGCTGCTGATTGGCTCACCAGATCACTTCAGAGGAACAGTCTGTATTTGGAGCAGCAGTGACCAGTGTAAAGGTGAGTGGCCATGGTACGCTCTCTCTCCATCTTTGTCTGCACTCTCTATCTCACCCGCCCACCCAGGCACTGCCCCTAAAGGATCACAGTGGTCAAGATGTTGGAGCAGAGAGGGGAGGCCACAAGAAACAGCAGTCCTAGCAACAGTGCCCACGCCGCTACCCCCCCCCCCCCCCCTCCCCCCCAAACCCGGTGATGAAGGAGTCTCAGACAGGGCGGAATGAGAAAGTTCATTTTGGCACCTTCATAACTACCCTAAGTTCCTCCTCAGCGGCAAAATGTCCAAACCTCGCAGGCCTGGGGTGTAGTGACTGAGTCTGTGAGTGTGTGTACCTGCCTGCCTGTATATGTGTGTATGAGAGAGAGTGAATGTGTGTGTGTGTGTGTACGTGTGTGTGTGTGTGTAAATGTATAAGAGGTCGAACCCTGAGACTGTGAGTGAGCTGGGCACACACGCCTTTCCCCTCTTCCTCCTCTTCCCCTGAAACCTATCAAAAAAGCAGGCCAGAAGAGGAGGACACCCCAGACTGAAAGGCACCGCATTTCCGACCCTGACTTTCGAATGAATCCTGCCAAGGCCAGCTCAGAATTTGTGCCACCAGAGGCGAACACAAGGTCAGTGTTAGTTAAAATCAACTCTTTAGCTCGGCCCAGTCCCCTCCCCCTTCCCTGGTGACCAGTGCTTGGAGCCAAATCTCTCTCCTCCTGGCTCTGCTTCCTAAGCAAAGAAGGCAAAAAAGTTTTTACCAGTTAGCCTTGCTGCTTGGCACTTTGTAATGGTCTGTCTTATTAATTACTTCTTTTTAATTATCAATTTATTGCTTTGACATTGTCCTGTTTCTAAATTAACGTTCAATGTTGTGCCAAACATCATTTTTCGCAAATTTGGCCCTTTGAGTGAGAAAAAAATTGAAATCTGACCCCTCACTTGAAAAGTTCGGACACCCCTGTTCTAGCTGGTAAATGTCTGGCTTTGAGTGGTGTGAAGACATGTCAAGGTACAGTGCGCCCTGTGGATGGTGCACACTCCTGTCACAAAGCACTAGTGGTGGATCACTATGTTAATGAATATCATGCCAGATCAAATGGGCTGAATGTTTTTTACTCATTTAATAGGATGTGGGCTTCGCTGCCGGGGACTATTGCCCATCCCTAATTGTCCTTGAGAAGTTGGTGGTGAGCTGTCTTCTTGAACCGCTGCAGTCCATGTGGTGTAGGTACACCCACGGTGCTGTTAGGGAGGGAGTTCCAGGATTTTGATCCAGCGGCAGTGCAGGAATGGCGATATATTTCCAAGTCAGGGAGGTGAGTGACTTGGAGGAGAGCTTCCAGGTGGTGGTGTTCCCATGTGTCTGCTACCCTTGTCCTTCTAGATGGTAGCAGTCGTGGGTTTGGAAGGTGCTGTCTAAGGAGCCTTGGTGAGTTCTTGCAATGCATCTTGTAGATGGTACACACTGCTGCCACTATGCATCGGTGGTGGAGGGAGTGAATGTTTGTGGGAGGGATGCCAATCAAGCGGGCTGCTTTGTCCTGGATGTTGTGAAGCTTCTTGAGTGTTGTGGGAGCTGCACTCATCCAGGCAAGGGGAGAGTATTCCATCACACTCCTGACTAGTGCCTTGTAGATGGTGGGCAGGCTTTGGGGATTCAGGAGGTGAGTTACTTGCCACAGGATTCCTAGCCTCTGACCTGCTCTTATAGCCACGGTATTTATATGGCCAATGTATAGGAAATATCTTTTTCTTTCCCTTAGTATTACTGTGGGATACTTATAGCAGGATTATGCGGACTGTGGTGTGTGTCTGTGTGTGTGTGTGTGTGTGTGTGTGTGTGTGACTTATTTAATTAAACTAAAGATGGTCAGGCTGCAAGGTTTGTATCATCAAAGGTGTTAATGTGTAAAAGCAGGCATTTTGAAATGGAGATGGGTGGGCTAAGATGATGAAGGTCCATTAGTTGCGGTATGAATGAAATTTGCATGTGTAAATAAGTTGAGAGGTTGTTTGATTTTCAAAGGGACATGTTAAGATATTTTAGAACAGGCAAAATTCATAAGGCAAAGTTACTAAGTTTATTTTCCTGAAAGTGCTGGCCATGACAACATCATTAAATATTTTTATATTCTGGGAAAAGGAACTTCCAAAGCAAGGGTGAAACAATGGGATTTACAGATCAAAAGGGATAAAATATATTGAAAGAAAGATGGAAAGCTGTATGGGGTGGCTGTGTGAGATCTTGGAAAGATGGACTTGTGAAACAGACCTGTGAAAAACAGCCTCTAACCACCCCAGAGAAGTGTTGGCTTGTTTCAGGGAGCAGGTTTTGTGAAAAGCCTTGAGATTCCAGTGTTGAGTGAGAGGGAGAGAGAAACTGTGAAATACCTCCCTTATAGGAACAGTGGATGTCTTGTGGTAATATTACTAGATGTTTTATAGATAAAGAATGTAGTTGGATTGTTGCCAAAAAGGGTGTTTATTTGGAAGTCTAGTTAAGGAGAAATATTTTTGGGAACTGTTATAAGGCTAAGTTTAACTGTGTAACTGTAATCTTGAGTGTTTGACTTTTTATTTTCATTTGTTAGTAAATGTTTTAATTTAATTGTTATAATCTCCAAAGGTGGTAGTGGACTCTTCTGACTTTAATGCACAGTACTTTCCATAATAAATATAAATTGGTAAGTTGTTGTGATAGCTTGGCCAAATATCCCTTTGGGATTTGGTCTGTCTAGCAAATACCACCTGCCATATCACAACACTAGTCCTGTTCAGTTTCTGCTCAATGGTAACCCCCAGGATGTTGATAGGGGGGGATTCAGCAATGGTAATTGCCATTGAATGTCAAGAGGCTTTCGTTAAATTCACTCTTGTCAGAGATTGTTATTGCCTGACACTTGTGTGACACAAATATTACTTTCCACTTGTCAGCCCAAGCCTGGATATTGTCCAGGTCTTGCTGCATTTGGACACGGATTGTTTCAGTATCTGAGGAATCACGAATGGTTCTGAACATTGTGTAATCACCAGCAAACATTGATTAAGCAGCTGAAGATGGTTGGGCCTAGGACAATAACCTGAGGATCTCCTGTTGTTATGTCCTGGTGCTGAGATGACTGGCCTCCAACAACCACAACCATCTTCCTTTGTGCTAGGTATGGCTCAAATCAGTGGAGAGTTTTCTCCCTGATTCTCATTGACTCCAGTTTTGCTACACTTGATCAAATGCTGCCTTGATGTCAAGGGCAGTCACGCTTACCTCACCTTGGGAGTTCAACTCTTTGATCTTTGAACCAGGGCTGAAATGAGGTCAGGAGCTGAGTGGCCCTGGCGGGACTCCATCTGAGCATTAGTGTGCAGGTTATTGCTAAGCAAGTGCCACTTGATGGCACTGTTGATGACCCCTTCCATCACTTTACTCATGATCGAAAGTAGACTGGGGGGGGTGGTGTAAAGAAAATATATTTTTTACCAATATTACTGTGGGATGCTGTGAAGCAGGTGTGTGGGACTGTAGTGTGTGTGTGTGTGTGTGTGCACCAGTGAATAATTTAATTAGACTGAAGACAGTCAGATTGCAAGAATTAAATCATTAGACACATTTGAAGTGGTGATGAACGAACTAAGATGGGATACCAATAGATACAGCATGAATAGAACTCAGGAGATAACTGAGGAGTGAATTTTAGTTGTTGAATTTCAAAGAGAGAAGAAAGGAAGTTTTACAACTGGCAGAGATCATAGCTAAATAAATAATGCAAAGTTATTGAGTTTATTTTTCCTGAACATCGTGGCCATAAAGACAACATGGAAGATGTTTCAATTCAGAGAAAGATAATTTTCAAAAGAAAGTTAAGAATAATGAGCAAAGGTGAGAGGGGAAAAATATACTTAAGGAAAGATTGAAAGCTGTATGCTGTGCGAGTACAGTCCTGTGAAGAAAGCAGCTTCTAGCCACCCCTGAGAAATGTCTGGTTCTTCCAGAAAGCAAGGTTTTGTTACAAGCCTTGTATTTCCCTCGTTGAGTGAGAGGGAGGGAGAAGCCTGTGAAATACCTCCCTTTTGGAAGTGTATGCCTTGAGGTAATATTATTGGATGTTGTATAGATTAAGAATCTATAGGGACTGTTGCCTAGAAAAGGGTGTTTATTTGTGAGCCTAGCTAATTAGGAATCTTGTGGGAAATGTTATAAGACTAAATTTAACTGTGTAACTGTAATTTTGTGTGTTTAAAGTTACTTTTCTTTGGTAATAAATGTTTTAATATTTAAAATCCCCAAAAGTGGTAGTGGAATCTTTACTTCTGACTTCAGTACACATACCTTTTTGTAATAAATGCAAATTGCAAAATCATTGTGATAGCCTGACCAAGTTTCCCTTTGGGATTTGGTTAGCCCAGCAAATACCACCTACCATATCATATCAGGCATTAATGGGCTGGATTGGATTTGTCCTGCTTTTTGCATACAGAATATACCTGGGCAATTTTCCACATTACCGGGTAGATGCCAGTGTTGTACCTGCACTGGAACTGCTTGGCTAGGGATGTGGCAAGTTCTGGTGCACAAGTCTTCAGTTCTATTGCTGGAATATTGTCAGGTCCCATAGCCTTTGCAGTATCCAGTGCCTTCAGACATTTCTTGATATCAAGTGGAGTGAATTGACTGAAGACTGGCATATGTGCTGCTGGGGACCTCTGGAGGAAGCCGAGATGGAGAATGTTGCAAATGCTTCGGCCTTATCTTTCGCACTAATGTGTTGGGCTCCCCCATCATTAAGGATGGGGATATTTGTGGAGCCTCCTCCTCCAGTGAGCTGTTCAATTATCCACTGCTATTTACGACTGTGGAACTTAGATCCGATCTGTTGGTTTCTATAAACTTAGCTCTATCTGTCACTTGCTATTTATGCTGTTTGGCATGTAAGTAGCCCTATGTTGTAGCTGCACCAGGTTGTCACCTCATTTTTAGCTATGCCTGGTGCTGCTCCTGGCATGCCCTCCTGCACTCTTCATTGAACCACGGTTGATCCCCATGGTGGTAATGGTAGAGTGGAGGATATGCTGGGCCATGAGGCTACAGGTTGTGTTTGAGTAAAATTCTGCTGCTGATGGCCCACAGCACCTCATAGTCACCCAGTCTCTAGCTGCTAGATTTATTAGAAATCTATCCCATTTATCATGGTGGTAGGGCCACATAACAGGATGGAGGATATCCTCAGTGTGAAGATGGGACTTTGTTTCCACGAGGAATCTGTGGTACTCCAGCAACAATACCACTACTCCATCACCTCCCCCATTGTCCATAGTTCTGGAATGTCCATGCCTTATCACTCACCCTGCCCCACTCACCTATTACCTCTGTCCTTGCCCATTTTTCTCAGCTCGTTCGCTCAGGAGATCTAATTTAAAGTTCTAATCCTTGTCATTCAATCTCTTCCGGGCCTCACCCCTCCCTTTCTCACCATCTTCCTGCAACGCAACCCTAGTACCGACTGAACTCGCCGTTCCTCCGACTGTGACCTCTTGTGTACTCACCACCACTGGGAGCTCTGCTTTCACATGTTAAGCTCCTCAACTCTTTGAATTCCTTCCCTAAAACCTCTGTCTGCCTTCATTGACTTTATGGAGAGTAAAACCAGGTGAAATGTTAAACCAGGGTTGTACAAAACTCCACCCGGTCAATTCCCCGCTGGTTGGGTTAGGGGGAAACCGACGCCTCTGCAGTTTACTAACTTCTATAAAGAAACTTGTTAAAAGTCACTCAAACATTATTTCTCCATTTACTTTGTCTTCTCTCTGTCCCTTTGTGCCCAGCACGGGATTTGCTCCCCATAGCTTCTCGAGATATAGAAAAAGAAAGGAACACTTACCCGTCCAAGTATTGAGCGATTTGACAAATTCCAAATCTTAATGTTACAGTTGTTAAGTTTTATCTCCTTCGATTTGCATTGGTCGCATTCACAAGTGTTATTGGGTCAGGGAGAACTGCTAAGAAGCGGGAAGCGATTTTTTCCTCTAAACTTTGGGCAGTCTGAAAGACATCTACATCGGAAAGCACGCACACATCCCCATGTTCATTCTGCAATGTTCGCGATTTTAAGGTCAATTTGTGGAGCTGGCAAAGAGAAATTCCTCTTAACATTCCAGCACCTCAACCCCTTAGTGCAGGGGGATCCCGTGTTATCCGCTGCAATCAACACAATGAGAAACAGGGAGAAATTTTCAAGCAAACCTGATTCATACCTTGTACCACCCCCTGACTGGGCAAGAGCAGACTTGCCACCTGAAAACAAGGAGATGGGCAAGAATATACCTGTAGCAGGAATTTGAATGTCTTTCACATTAAAAATGTTGTTTTGGCTAACAGAATCGTTTTTATATTTCACAATTAATAGAGCTTGAATCTTATTAAAAATGTAATACTTGGATTTTCTATTCAGGTCATCTCTTGCCCCAAATATTCCTCAACTCACCTAAACTGTGGCCCCTGCCCCGGTTCATGGATGTTAATGTCCCGGTATATTGAAAACTTTCAGTCAATACTTTTAAATATTCGATGCAGAATATTAAAATGGCTGCTGAAAATCCAGATATCTTTGGCATTTTGAGCTTCAGATTGTCCCGAGTCTCAAGCAAATACCTAACTAAATATGGACATTGACTGCCATCTGGGGAATTCACACATCTCTTTGTTTAAGGATGGATTATCAACAAAGGAACTATAGAATTCCAGCCAGCCTGTGTCTCTGTTTCACCCTGGACGAAAGGGAACATCAAAACTCAATGTCTGTAAGATTTTTTTAACTCATTCACAGGATGTGGGCTTCACTGGCTGGGCCAGCATTTATTGCCCATCCCATGTTGCCCTTGAGAAGGCAGTGGTGAGCTGCCTTCTTGAACAGCTGCAGTCCATGTGGTGTGGGTACACCCATAGGGCTGTTAGGAAGGGAGTTCCAGGATTTTGACCCAGTGACAGTGAAGGAACAGTAATATATTTCCAAGTCAGGTGGTAAATGATTTGGAGGGGAACTTCCAGGTAGCAGTGTTCCCATCCATCTGCTGCCCTTGTCCTTCTAGATGCTAGTGGATGTGGGTTTGGAAAGTGCTGTCAAATGAGCCTTGATGAATTTCTGCAATACATCTTGTAGGTGGTTCACACTGCTGTTACTATGTGTCGGTAGTGGAGGGAGTGAACGTTTGTGGGTGTAGTGATAATTATGCTGACTGCTTTGTCCTGGATGGTGTCAAGCTTCTTGAGTGTTGTGGGAGCTGCACTCATCCAAGCAAGTGGGGAGTATTCCATCACATTCCTGACTTTTGCCATTAGATGGTGGACAGGCTTTGGGGAGTCATGAGATGAGTTACTTGTCACAGGATTCCTAGCCTCTGACCTGCTCTTGTAGCCACAGTATTTATATGGCTAGTCCAGTTCAGTTTCTGGTCAATGGTAACACTCCAGTATGTTGATAGTAGGTGATTCAGTGATGGTAATGCCACTGAACATCAAGGAGGGGCGATGGTTAGACTCTCTCTTGTTGGAGATGGTCATTGCCTGACACTTGTGTGGCGTGAATGTCACCTGCCACTTGTCAGACCAAGCCTGGATATTGTCCAGGACTTACTGCATTTGGACATGGGCTGCTTCAGTGTCTGATGGGTTGCGAATGGTGCTGAACATTGTGCAATCATCAGCAAACATCCCCACTTCTGACCTTATAAGGGAATGAAGGTCGTTGATGAAGCAGCTGAAGATGGTTGGGCCAAGGACACTACCCTGAGGAACTCCTGCAGTGATGTCCTGGAGCTGAGATGACTGACCTCCAACAACCACAACCATCTTCCTTTGTGCTAGGTATGACTCCAACCAGTGGAGAGTTTTCCCCCTGATTCCTATTGACTCCAGTTTTGCTTGTGCTCCTTGATGCCAGATTCAGTCAAATGCAGCCTTGATGTCAAGGGATAAACATAAGCAATTCTATGTTTATGCAGGAGTAAGCCATTCGGCCCTTTGAACCTGCTCCACCATTCATTATGATCATGGTCATCGAACTCAATAGACTGCTCCCGCTTTCTCCCCATACCCTTTGATCCCTTTCGCCCCAAGAGCTATATCTAACTCTTTCTTGAAAACATACAATGTTTTGGCCTCAACTACTTTCTGTGGTAATGAATTCCACAGGCTCACCACTCTCTGGGTGACGCGATTTCTCCTCATCTCCGTTCTAAATGGTCTTCCCCGTATCCTCAGATTGTGATCCCTGATTCTGGACTCCCCCACCATCGGGAACATCCTTCCTGCATCTACCCTGTCTAGCACTATTAGAACTTTATAAGTTTCAATGAGATACCCCCGATTCTTCTGAACTCCAACAATCATAATCTTAACCGACTCAATCTCTCCTCATATGTCAGTCCCGCCATCCCAGGAATCAGTCGGGTAAACCTTCGCTGTACTTCCCCTATAGCAAGTACATCCTTCCTCAAATAGGGAGAACAAAACTGCACACAATATTCCAGGTGTGGTCTCAACAAGGCCCTGTACAATTGCAGCAAGTCATCCCTGTTCATGTATTCGAATCCCCTGGCTATGAAGTAATGTTTCCCAATTCATCATAGTCAACTGGCACCTCATACCATCATAGTTTCCTTATTAAGATTCTGGACCCTGGTCTCAGAATCAACTACGTCACTCTCCATCTTGATGAAGAATTCAATCTTGTTATGATCGCTCATCCTCAAGGGGCCTTGCACAACTAGATTGCCAATTATTCCTTTCTCATTACCTAATATCCAGTCTAGGATGGCCTGTTCTCTGGTTGCTTCCTCAACATCTTAGTCCAGAAAAATACCCCATATACACTCCATGAATTCCCCCTCTACGGTATTGTTAGTAATTTGATTTGCCCAATCTATATGCATATTAAAGTCACCTATTACAGATGTTCCTTTATTGCACGTGTCTCTAATTTCCTGTTTAATGCCATTTCCAACATCACCACTACAGTTTGGAGGGGTTTATATACAACCCCCACTAATGTTTTTAGCCCCTTATTGTTTCTCAGTTCTACCCATACAGATTCTACGTTGTTGGAGCTAACAACTTTCCTCACTATTGTGTTAATTTCCTCTTTAACCAGCAATTCAACTCCACCACCTTTTCCTTTTTGTCTGTGCTTCCTAAGTACTGAATACCCCTGGATGTTCAGTTCCCATCCCTGGTCACCCTGCAACCATGTCTCCGTAATCCCGACTATATCATACCTGCTTACATCTATTTGCACGGTTAATTCATCCACTTTATTGTGAATGCTCCTCGCGTTAAGGCACAAAGCCTTAAGGCTTGCCTTTTTAACATTACTTGTTCTGTTCCCACTATTTTTCACTGAGGCCCTGTTTGATTCTTGCCCTTGATTTCTCTGCCCATCATTTTTCTTATTCCCCCTTCTGTCTTTTGTTCTTATCCTTGATTCCCGTTCCTCTGACTCCTTGCATAGGTTCCCATATCTCTGCCATTTTAATTTAAATTCTCCCCAACCACTCGAGCAAATGTCCCCCCTAGGACATCAGTCCCGATACTGACCAAGTGTAACCCGTCCAGTTTGTACTGGTCCCACCTCCCCCAGAACCGGTCCCAATCTCCCAGGAATCTGAAACCCTCCCCCTCACACCATTTCTTCAGCTATGTATTCATCTGATATATTCTGCTATTTCTACTCTGACTAGCAAGTGGCACTGGTAGTAATCCTAAGATCACTACCTTTGAGATCCTACTTTCCAACTTACTTCCCAACTCCCTATATTCTGCTTTTAGGACCTCATCCCTTTTTTAACCTGTATAGTTTGTACCAATGTGTACCACAACCACTGGCTGTTCACCCTCCCCCTTCAGAATGTCCTGTAGCCTCTCTGAGACATCCTTGACCCCAGCACCAGGGAGGCAACATACCATCCTGGAGTCTCGTTTGCGGCCACAGAAATGCCTATCTATTCCACTTACAGTTGAATCCCCTATACCCATTGCATTCCTACACTTTTTACTCCTCCCCTGTGCAGCAGAGCCGACCGGGGTGCAACGAATTTGGCTGTTGCTGATTTCCCCTGAGAGGCCATTCCCCTCAACAGTATCCAAAGTGGTCTATCTGCTTTGCAGAGGAACCCTGCACTGCCTGCCTAGTCCTCTTGCTCTGCCTGGTGGTCACCCATTCCCTTCCTGCCTGTGGACTCTTAGCCTGCGATGTGATCACCTCTCTATACATGCTATCTATGATACTCTCCACCTTGCGGATGCTCCACAGTGTCCCCAGCCATTGCTCCAGCTCCAAAGCCTGGGCTTCCAGGAGATGCAGCTGGAGACAATTCCCACACACAAGCTTGCCCCAGGCATCTGGAAATGTTCCCGGCTTCCCTCAGACAGCAGGAGGAGCACACCATGGATTTGAGTTCTGCTGCCATGACTTACACCTTTAAGTTAATTAAACCTTTTGTAAGATACTTAATATCAAAGAATATCAAATTTTCTCGGACCCTTCTTCCCTGCTCCCTGTTGTTACAGGATATAGCCCTTACAAGCGATGAACCATAAATTAAGACCTTAAAAACTATAAGCAATAAAAGTAGTAAATGCTTACCCGGCCATACTCATGGCACTCAAAGGAAGGACCTTGTTCCCTCCTCACCAAACTCCGTCAGTCACCCTCGTTTCCCAGCACCTTCACCTCCCAAATCCTCTTGAGCTTCTCTTCAACTTCTGACTCGTCTCGCACTCCTTTTCAACTCCCGATTCCTCTCTCGCTTCTCTTCAACTCCCGACTCCTCTCGGGCTCCTAGCCTCTGACCTGCTCTTGTAGCCACAGAATTTATATGGCTAGACCAGTTCAGGTTCTTTTCAATGGTAACCCCAGGATGATAATAGTGAGGGATTTAGCAATCATAATGCCATTGAATGTCAAGAAGTGATGATTGGATTGCCCCTTCTTGGAGATGTTTAGTGCCTGGCACTTGTGTGGTGTGAATGTTACTTGCCACCTGTCAGCTCAAGCCTAGATATTATCTGGGTATATCTCTCAATGCTGTGTATATCTCTCAATGCTGTGTATATCTCACAATGCCGGGTGTATCTCACAATGCCGGGTGTATCTCACAATGCCGGGTGTATCTCACAATGCCGGGTGTATCTCACAATGCCGACCGCATCTCACAATGCCAAGCATATCTCACAATGCTGGGCGTATCTCACAATGCTGAGTATATGTCACAATGCTAGATATATCTCACAATGCTGGGTGTATCTCACAATGCTGGGTGTATGTCACAATGCTGGGCGTATGTCACAATGCTGGGCCTATGTCACAATGCTGGGCGTATGTCACAATGCTGGGCGTATGTCACAATGCTGGGCGTATGTCACAATGCTGGGCGTATCTCACAATGCTGGGCGTATCTCAGAATGCTGGGCGTATCTCAGAATGCTGGGCGTATCTCAGAATGCTGGGCGTATCTCAGAATGCTGGGCGTATCTCAGAATGCTGGTCGTATCTCAGAATGCTGGGTGTATTTCACAATGCTGGGTGTATCTCACAGTGCTAGGTATATCTCACTATGCTGGGTATATCTCACAATGCTGGGTGTATCTCACAGTGCTGGGGATAGCTCACTATGCTGGGTATATCTCAAAATACTGAGTATATCTAACAATGCTGGGTATATCTCACAGCGCTGGGGATATCACACTGCGCTGGGGATATCTCACAGCGCTGGGGATATCTCACAGCGTTGGCGATATCTCACAGTGCTGGGGATATCTCACAGTGCTGGGGATATCTCACAGTGCTGGGATATCTCACAGCGTTGGGGATATCTCACAGTGCTGGGGATATCTCACAGTGCTGGGGATATCTCACAATGCTGGGGATATCTCATAATGCTGGGTATATCTCACAGTGCTGGGGATATCTCAAAATGCTGGGTATATCTCACAGTGCTGGGGATATCTCACAATGCTGGGGATATCTCATAATGCTGGGGATATCTCACAGTGCTGGGGATATCTCACAGTGCTGGGGATATCTCACAGTGCTGGGGATATCTCACAGTGCTGGGGATATCTCACAGTGCTGGGGATATCTCACAGTGCTGAGTATATTTCCGGCTGAAAATACAAAGCCTGTGTTATGACTTCCTGGTTTTATTTCAGATTTCCAGCACCTGCAGTTTTATGCTTTTATTTTCTGTGTAATGACTTATTTTAACATCATCGATTTATAATCAGAGACTTTCTGGAGTTGCTGTGCCACATTCCCTTCAGCTGTTGGAATGAGTGGGCTGTTTTATGAGGACACGTTGGTGTCATGGAGCTATTAACATATATAATATTTTGGAAAACATTTTTTTTTTCAAATAGAGGCTTGGTTTGTGGGCATGTGTTAATGGCATTAAGGCCAGCTAGTCTGGGTGCTTTGACATGTACTGGTTTTGATATGGAATGGAGATAGTGTGCATTTTCATCTTTTGAATAGAACATTCAAGAAGTGGGGTGAAGATTGAAGCTCTTCTAGCAGCTACCAAGCAATGTGTTTACGTTAGTAATAAAATTGTTACTATGAAAGGGGTTTCATTGTTAAAAGGTGATGTTGAAAGAGGTTGTTGACACAATGAGAATTAACATTCAATGGGGCTGGTAGGTATAACTTCAGTAGTTTGCGGGTATGCAGGGCAGAGGCAATGTAAGACCAAAAGGCAGCTGCAGGCCTCCAAGTGGCTCCACAAAGAAAAGAACCTCATTTTGAATTCATACGGTGAAAATGCTTTGCCTGGTGTTTGATTAAGTCTATGGCTTGCTGTTGCCTTAATAGATATTAGTTTGAGAATTTGTTAAAAGTTGGGATAGTAGTAATTTGTAGCCACATGTACATATATTTTAACCTATGTAAATTAATAAAATGTTTCATTTAGTTAGAACTTAGAGTTGCATCTCAAACATAACACTTAAAATTATAGGTTATGAGAGTGTTTAAAGTTTCCCTCTGGGATTTTGAAAAATAACTTTGCTTTACCTTCGCGTCGGTCATAAGAGTTGGCCAGACTGGGCTTCTTTCCACTGGAGTTCAGACGAGTGAGGGGTGACTTGATTGAAGATATAAGATCCTGAATGATATTGACAAGGTTGACATGGAAATGATGTAACCCCTTGTGGGTGAGTCTAGAAGTAGGGGGCACAGCTCTAAGATTAGGGGTCGCCCTTATAGGGCAGAGATAAGGAAAGACTTTGTCTCACATTGGGCTGTGTGATATTTAATTGTATTTTAAATCCTAATGGAGATTTCATCCCGTCCTTGGATGAGGTTTCATCAAAAATGTAAAGCCCGCCTAGGCATTTGGACCTTCTGCCACCCATGAGGTTGGACAGGCCACGAAAAATCTCTGCCAATTGGGCCTTTTCTGTCTCAGAAGGCAGTGGAAGCCGTGTCACTTAATATCTTTAAGGCAGAGGTAGATAGATTCCTGTTAGGCAAGGGGATCAAAGATCATCGGGGTGGATGTGTTTGTAGAACTTGAAACACAAACAGATCAGCCATGATCTCACTGAATGGCAGAGCAGGTTCGAGGGGCCAAATGGCCTACTTCTACACCTATTTCGCATTTATGGAACTTGACAAGTGAGGGAGAATGGCAAAGATAAAGAAGCTTGAGAGACAAATTCAACATTATTTCTGGCGAGGGATTTCATCTTTGAACTATTTTCTCTTTCTGCAGGGAAGGAATTTTCGAACAGGATCCTGGAGACTGGTTAACGGGCCGTGTGAACTCGGAGATATAAAACAGTACAAGACGGGATCGGCCAGACAGTTTAAACTCATCAGCAGAACTCCAAAATGGTAAAGCTCAAAAACATTGTCAGCAAATTTACATTTATACTCGAATATGGCCTGAATCATCAGGAGAATGTGATAAGGAGCAAAACAAACCAGGAAAATGATGATGGATGCAGACACCAATTTTTTTATTCTTAATTTGCTCTCTCTTTCAAGCCCATGGCTTTTGTGGACACCTGTCAGCACTTTATAGTAAGAGTAAATTAATACAATCAAAGGGAGGAAGAACCCAATAGAGAGATTGTAAATATTTAAATATCTATCCTCCCACTGCATAGGATAATGTTCGAAACACAAGGTGTCATTCTTATTGTCTTTACTGAGAACCTGGGAGTTTATGTAAAAGCCGCAGACAGGAATCTCCTTGATCCAGATGAGAACACTGATGTACACTGCAGCCTTCCTGGTGTGTAAGAATTTAAATTTCAGAGGGTAGGCCACAGCGAGGAAGCGATTAATGGAGATGAAGCAGAGGAAGCCAATGCTGATGTAGATATTCTGGTAGAGGAGCAGACCACTGAGTATGCAGAGTGCCCGGGAGAGGACCCAGTCATTGTGCTGCAGCATATACTGAACCCAGAAGGGCAAGGAAATGAGGTACAACAGGTCTGAGATGCTCAGATTACAGAGATAGATTCCCAGCTCGTTCCTCTGTCTGATCTGCAGGTAGCTGTGATACAGGGACAGGAGATTAGTCGGGAGTCCGATGATGAAGACAGCAATGTAGACCGTGGGAAACAGGATTTGGTGGATACTGTGGTCGATAGAACAGTTGGTCATCGTTCAACACAATACTGTAACTTCCTTTTCTATTAAATATTCTTTTATCAGTTCCTGAGGACTTTGTCTGTGTGTGGTTCTGATGCTTGTTTATTAATTCTTCTTTATTGAAAAATTTTCCCCTGCAGGAAGGAATTTATCCAACAATAGAATCATTGAACTGAACAGCACAGGAAGAAGAGAAGGTAGATTTGTATCTCTAAAGCATCTCACATGCCCCAGAATGTCTCAAAGCTCCTCACTATCAATGAAATACTTCTGAAGTACAACATTGTTAGTACAGGAACCAATTTGCACATAGCAAGCTCCCAAAAACAGCATGTCAGTAATGACCAGATAGTACATTTTGATTAAGCTGGTTGAGGGAGAAATGTTGATCCAGGCCATTGAGGAGAATAGTGCAATTTGATAATTTCAGACCTCTTGTAGCTCATCTGTTTACCCTTGTGGATCCAAGTGAGATTCAGTTTCATATATCATCGAATCTTACAGCATAGAATGAGGCTATTCAGCTCATTAAGCCTGTGGTCTTTGAAAGAGCTATCCAATTAGACCCACTCCCTTCTGCTTTTCTCCCATAGTCCTGCAAATTTCTCCTTTTGAGTATGTATCCATTTCCCTTTTGGAAGTTACTATTGATTCTGCTTCTACCAGACTTGCAGGTAGCACATTTCAGTTCAGAACAATTCACTACATAAAAATTTCCCACTGGTTTTTGGCAATTTGCCTTCAATCTGTATCCTCACATTAACCTCCCTTCTGTCACTGGAAATTGTTCCTCTATATTTACTCTGTCAAAATCGCTCATATTTCAAGCACCTCTATGAAATCTCACGTTATCCTTCTGTGCTCTAAAGAGAACCACACCAACTTCTCTCTCAATCTATGTAAAAACAAAACATACTAACCAGTGAAAGAAATCAGTTGCTTGTAGTCTATAAGGAGCAGTACCAATGCCTGTAATCTGACTGATTGACTGAATTGTACATTTTGAAGTTCGCCGTCTCTTTTAGCTTGTTAGAGTTGGGTAACACTGATGTTTTCTCCCTTAGGTTTACACTGGGTGTGATAGAACTGAGACTGGGCTGGAGGGAGTTCGGTTACAACTCGAGGCAGGAAAAGGCTGGACATGTGAATGCAAATAAGGCAACATGAGCTGCAAAGCCGACATGGTCAAAGGCAGAGAAACCATGGAGACAATCAATTGCAATATCTTGATGTTTCAAACAATGCTCACATCCTGTGTTCAATGTGGAGCCCTTTACAGTCATTATACTGAAAACTCTACAATGCACTGAGCTCCATCGTGCACATAGAGGCATTGGAGAAGGTGCAAAATTACTTTTACGAGGATGATACCAGGAATGAGAGGTTATTCTAATCATGAAGGACTAAGCATTTTGAGGTATTTGCTCATGAAAAGACAAGGCTGAGGGGAGAGCCATCCATTTCCAAAACCACATGTATTTCCTGTTTTTGCTCTGCAATATTCAGAATCTGAAGATCAGTTTGTTCAAAGAAGAAGCATATTGCATTTGAAACGTTCACTCAGTTTATCTCTCCACAGAAGCCGCCAGAACTGCTGAGAATTTCCAGGACTTTGGGGTTTTATGTCAGATGGGCTGCATCTGCAGCATTGTGCTTTTATTTTCTGTGTCATGACTAATTTTAACATCATCGATTTATAATCAGGGACTTTCTGGAGTAACTGTGCCACATTTCTTTCAGCTGTTGGTCAACATTTTATTACATTACGAATCTGTCCTGCTATTCACTGAGATCATGAGATCATGGCTGATCCGTATCCCATCTTCATTACCCGCCTTGGCTCCATATCCTTTCATAACACTGGCTAATAGATCTATCGATCTGAGGAGTATTATTGTGAATTGAGTTAGAATTTATTGCTTTGTGTGGGACAGAGTTCCAAACTACTACCAGCCTTGGTGAAGACGTACTTGCTTCATCTCTCCTGATTGGTCTGGCTCTGGCCTTGTGGTTATCTCCTACTTTAGCCACCCACAGACAATCTCTCTATGTCGCCTATCGATTTCCTTCAAAATCCTTAAAGACTTCGTAAAATTTCTCCTTAACCTTTTCTAATCCAGGGAATGCAAGTCTAGTTTATATGAAACCTCCTCAATTTACAGGCCTGTCTAAAAACAGGGTTGTTATCAATGTGTCCCTGTGTAAATGGAATCTGCCAGATGTTGCAACGTAGCGGTTATGTTTTCTATTGGTGAAATCCAAACTCGGAAGCTCTTGAGATGTGAGGCGTGTGGATGGGATGATCCTCTGCTCTCACTGGCGGCAACTGATAAATTTTCACCAGACCCTGTGCCTGGTTCCCCCCCAACACCCACCCATGGGTTTCTCCAGTGTCTGCGCACTGGCATCAGTTAGGTGCCAGTCTCTGCTCAGTCATTTAGTTCACAGCAGTCTCCACAGAACCATGTTGTGCTCTCCTTAGTGACCCCCAAGTGGTGATCGTTGGCCCTATGCTGACTGTATTGTTCCCTGTTCCCGTCCCCACTGTACCCACTCCCCAGCTGTACATTACCTCTGATTAGCTGGCACAGAGTGTGAGTGTTGGTGCACTGGGGTTGAGAGGTCGTCCTTACCACGCTGTGTAGCCTGGATATGTAAGAACATTGACTGAAAACCTTGCAACAATTTCCTGTCTATTTCTTTGTAAAAGTTGGCAGAGCTGAGAGAGTGATCTAGTTAAGCGCGGAACTCATTTTGCTCTAAGAGTTTAGTTAATCTCTCCTTCCTTCTCCACTCAAGAGGCAGTGACTACATACATGAAAATGTCTAAGTGAAAGAGAGAAGGCTCTTAACATGTAGATGTGGTGGGTTCATTGGAGCTTGTTAACTGATCTACTATTGTATATGGACCTGCTGAGTGAGTGAGCCAATGTCTCCTTGCAGTTAACACTGGCAGCAGCACCAACGCCCTCTGGCCCATGTGTTGACCCCATTTCTGGGCATTATGATCGAGACAATTATTTTCTGCCCATATTAATTTTTCCTGTGTAATTTCAGTTAACCTGATTAGATTATTTTCAATGCTTTTTATACTTCTGTCTTTGCGACAGGTTTTCTCTGTCTGAGCCTCTCTGCTTAATATTAATAGATCTCACATTCTACCTAGAGAATGAATCAAATGGTGAGACTCTGTAGATTCATGGGGCTGAATTTTCTGTTTGTCCCGGCGTGCGTCCCGATTTCACCGCCCGTCATTCCGATCTTGCATTCGGCGGGAGTCCACTGCGCGCCTGTTGAACTGTCAAAGGCCTGTTAAGGCCATTGTTAAACTAATTAAACAATTTGACAGGGTTGCCTATCCAACCTTAAGGTTGACGGGCAGATGAAGAGCCCAGGCAGCCTTCGTATCCATGGGCTGGATGAGGTTTCATCAAGGATTTATTAAATTAATAAATATTTATTAAACATTTGATAAACATGCCCCAGCTCACGGGACCCTGTCACATGGGGGGACATTTGTAAATGATTTTTAACTTTTTGTATTTTATGGTTTGAAGTTGAACTTAATCTCTCTGGGTCACGGAGCTGCCTCAGGGAGATTTCTGTGCTCTTTTGTGTGCATGCCTGAAAAAGCACAGACCCTGACTATCCCTCTACCCCACTCCCATACAACCAACTCCCCGCCGCCCGCACACGTAACGCTGAGCGCAACCAGGCTCATGTCACCCTGGGAGGGCCTTAATTGGCCCGCCCATGTAAAATGGCAGCGCGCAGCCAATCGCAGCTGGGCAATCGGCTCCACGCCTGCCCACGCCCGCTCCTGACCAGCCCACCCGCCTGACAGGAGAAGATTCTCCCCATGGATTCCCGCTTGTCGTCGGGTGTTGGTTACAGTTTGGTTGGTCTAAAGAAGCCTTTGTAGTCAGATGTAGGTTAGAAAATACCCTGGTCAGAAAATAGTAAATATTGTGGCATTCTGTATAACTGCTTGGGATTTTGATCATTATTTGAGTTCAATATGCCAACAACAATATCAATTACTTGCACTTATATGACACTTCTCATGAGCAAAGCGTCCAAAGTTTAAACCTTTTTCTTCTAAAACACTCACTCAGTTTTACAGATCCTAAACTGATGACTCAGTGAAAACATTGTTCTATTTAATAGAGTTAGCTTATTTGTATGCACAATTACAGATTCAAAATAGATGAGGCAAATGGAAATTAATGAAATTTCAAATCTGCTTTGTTATTCTACTCCCAGCAAGTTAATACTTCTAAAATATATAACACCTGGGTGCTCAAATATGTCCCCAGTATTAGTTATACGATCACCCTAAAGTGCGTAGCTTATGTTGATTGCAGGTCTGCTTCCATCCCAATGTCAGGAATCTTCCTGTTGGCTGCAGGAAAGGTCTCTGGTGTTTCTAATCTCTTACACCCAGTTTTACAGGTAGACCCGAGTTGTCTCACTGACAGAGCCATACTGCTCTATGAATTTCTGCTTAAAACACAATGTCCAACCATATGATGAGCTCTTTGTTGAGACCATAGGGTTTGAAACCACCCCAAATTTGTCAGTCTTTCTCTAACTATCATTCAGTAATTTCCCCATCACATAAAGTACAGTATTTGTTCATCTTCCCTCACACCATTTTCTATTCTGTCATTTAATGCTTATTTCCAAACAACGTACCCAAGAATGTTTGATATGAAATGAGAATTGTAAATCTAAGCTGGTTGAAAATGTATTGATATATTGAAGTACCTTGGAGTGCCACTTACCGCATTCAAAGAAATTAAACAGTATTGCACTTTATGTAACATCAAATTGGAACTGTTATTTAATTTATCTCAATACATTTTATGAATAAATTTTATTTTTTCAAAACAAAAACAAAATACAAAGTTTCTAATCTCTTACACCCATTTTTAAAGATAGACCCGAGTTGTCTCACTGACAGTCATATTGCCCTATGAACCTTCTGCTGAAAAGACAATGTCCAATCATATGATGAGCTCTTTGTTGAAATCATATTGTTTGAACCCAAGCCAAATTTGTCTGTCTTTCTCTAACTATCTTTCAGTAACTTTCCCATCACATGAAGCCCCTTGCAATCCAGATAAATCTGTTCATAGACCATCTCCACGGTCTATCCCTGATTGATGCACATTCCAATGTCTCCCTTCACCGTCACTATCTCTTCTTCCCGAAAGCATTATTTAGTTTCACAGTTCAGCAGGTTTATTTTTAAGCAGGCTGAGAACAAGCATTTGTCCCCTTACTACTCCTCAGTTTTTAATGCATGCTGGTTAAAATGGTCAAGCTTCTGTAGTCGGTTTGTTTAAAGGTTCCTTTTATGTCCGACACCAGGCATTTCACAAGAGTGATTATCAAATAACATTTGACACCGAGCTGGTAAGGAGAGATTAGGACAGGTGAGCAAAAAATTAGATCCACTGGTAAGTTTTAAGGTGTCTCTTTCATGAGGAAGACAGGTTGCGAGGGATTGTCAAAGTTCAGGCTCCAGGAAGCTGAAGGCAGAGCAGTGAATGGTGGATTAACAGAAATCATGGATGCTCAAGAGGCCAGAATTGGAGGAGCTCAGATATTGGGGAGGGTTGTGGAGCAGGAGGAGAAAGAGAATGAAAGTGATGAGGCCAGGAAGGTGATAAAACATCTATACTCGTCTGTGTATTTGATGACAGTGTGAGAAGGGATAATGCTGCTTCATTATCACAGTATTGTGTGATTATTGTGTGATTATTTGTTATTATTTGTTATGGATCATATTGCTGTTTGTGGATGCTTGCTTTGCCCATATTGGCAGCCATGTTTCCTAGAGTATGGCAGTAACTACACTTCATAAGTACTTCATCAGCTGTAAAGAACTTTGGCACATCCTGAGGTTGTGATAGGTGCTTTAGAGATGTAATCTCTTTCTTTGTTTCCTTGTTTAAACTAAGCTTGGTGCAAGTACTTTTAACTTTGTTCAGTTATCTGAAGAGTAACGATGTCAGATTCTGTCCTGATCATTATTTCTGATCATCTCACCTCGATGCTGAGGTTTGTGAACACACAGGTGACAGAACAGAGACTCTCGCAACTCCTGACACTGAATGAAATATGTGAGCAGGAAAACTAAAAGATGCATTGGAAGTCACAAAACTGTTGAAGCCATTTAGAACCTCAACCCTGGGTTGATAAATTCTGCTGGTAAATGCTGTCAAGTTCCCAACACTTTTGGAGTGGGGAGTGTGTCTCAATGCACACAACGTACTCACTGGCTAGACTCTAGCTAAACCTCGCTTGAGGATTGTGTGGTTGGACGTTATCAGAGAGGTATCAGTCCCTCCAACTGTCAGAATAGGGAACTTCATACTCAGTGTTGTCCTATTGTTTGACTCCCCATCACCTTGTCTATCTTAGTATGTGTAGCAGTGATATTAATATTGAGGGGAGTCCAACCAGGATTTAAATGTTTCAATATTTTCATGACAAAAACTTCAGGAATGACAATGGAATGATCTTGGGATCAGGCAGCAAGGGAGGAGTGAAAATGTTTCGAGAGAACACAAAACGGACAATAGCAAATTAGCAGCCTCACTGCTATTTCTACCCCAAAATCTGGACCAATAATATCTCCTTCTGTGACTTGGTGTCAAATTTTGTTTGATAAAGCTGCAGTCAAGCGGCTTGGGAAGGGAGAATGGTAAAGAAAAACGAGCATGAGGACAGGCTCGGAATTATTGCAAACTGGGCATTTCATATTGGGTTTGTTTTCTTGTTCTGCAAGGAATGAGATTTGTGACAGAATCCAGGAACCTGGTTAACCAACTATGTGAACTCTGAGATATAAAGCAGTACAAGATGGGATCAGCCACACAGTTTAAACTCATCAGCAGAACTCCAAAATGGTAAAGCTCAAAAACTTTGTCAGCAAATTTACATTCATACTCGAATATTGTTCGAATCATCAGGAGAATGTGATAAGGAGCAAAGCAAACCAGGAAAATGATGATGGACACAGAACCCAATTGTTTTATTCTTAATTTCCTCTCTCCTTGAAGCCCACGGGCCTTACGGACAACTGTCAGCACTTTATAGTAAGTGTAAATGAATAAAATCAAAGGGAGGAAGAACCCAATAGAGAGCTTGTAAATATTTAAATATCAGTCCTCTGACTGCATAGGATAATGTTCGAAACACAAGGTGTCATTCTCGTTGTCTTTACTGAGAACCTGGGAGTGTATGTAAAAGCCGCAAGCAGGAATCACTTTTTCTTTTCTTTTGTTAATAAATGTTTTAATATTTAAAATCCCCAAAAGTGGTAGTGGAATCTTTACTTCTGACTTCAGTACACATACCTTCTCATAATAAATGCAAATTGCAAAATCATTGTGATAGCCTGACCAAGTTTCCCTTTGGGATTTGGTTAGCCCAGCAAATACCACCTGCCATATCATATCAGGCATTAATGGGCTGGATTGGATTTGTCCTGCTTTTTGCATACAGAATATACCTGGGCAATTTTCCACATTACCGGGTAGATGCCAGTGTTGTAGCTGCACTGGAACTGCTTGGCTAGGGATGTGGCAAGTTCTGGTGCACAAGTCTTCAGTTCTATTGCTGGAATATTGTCAGGTCCCATAGCCTTTGCAGTATCCAGTGCCTTCAGACATTTCTTGATATCAAGTGGAGTGAATTGACTGAAGACTGGCATATGTGCTGCTGGGGACCTCTGGAGGAAGCCGAGATGGAGAATGTTGCAAATGCTTCGGCCTTATCTTTTGCACTAATGTGCTGGGCTCCCCCATCATTAAGGATGGGGATATTTGTGGAGCCTCCTCCTCCAGTGAGCTGTTTAATTATCCACTGCCATTCACGACTGTGGAACTTAGATCTGATCTGTTGGTTCTATAATCTTAGATCTATCGATCACTTGCTATTTATGCTGTTTGGCATGTAAGTATTATCTGGGTATATCTCTCCATGCTGTGTATCTCACAATGCCGGGTGTATCTCACAATGCTGGGCATATCTCACAATGCTGAGTGTTTCTCACAAAGCTGGGCGTATCTCACCATGCTGGGTACAGCTCACAATGCTGGCTGTATCTCACTATGCTTGGGTGTATCTCACAATGCTTGGGTGTATCTCACAATGCTTGGGTGTATCTCACAATGCTGGGTGTATCTCACAATGCTGGGTATAGCTCACTATGCTGGCTGTATCTCACAATGCTTGGGTGTATCTCACAATGCTTGGGTGTATCTCACAATGCTGGGGATAGCTCACAATGCTGGGTATATCTCACTATGCTGGGTATATCCCAGAATGGTGGGTGAATCTCACAAAGCTGGGTATATCTCACTATGCTGGGTATATCTCACAATGCTGGGTTTATCTCACAGTGCTGAGTATATCTCACAATACTGGGTGTATCTCACAGTGCTGGGGATAGCTCAAATTGCTGGGTATATCTCACAATCCTGAGTATATCTAACAATGCTGGGGATATCTCACAGTGCTGGGGATATCTCACAGCACTGGGGATATCTCACAGCGCTGGGGATATCTCACGGAGCTAGGGATATCTCACAGTGCTGGGGATGTCTCACAGTGCAGGGTATATCTCACAGTGCAGGGGCTATCTCACGGCACTGGGGATATCTCACGGAGCTGGGGATATCTCACAATGCTGGGGATTTCTCACAGCACTGGGGATATCTCACAGCGCTGGGGATGTCTCACGGAGCTAGGGATATCTCACAGTGCAGGGGATATCTCACAGCGCTGGGGATATCTCACAGAGCTGGGGATATCTCACAGCGCAGGGGATATCTCACAGCGCAGGGGATATCTCACAGTGCTGGGTATATCTCACAGTGCTGGGTATATCTCACAGTGCTGAGTATATTTCCGGCTGAAAATACAAAGCCTGTGTAATGACTTCCTGGTTTTATTTCAGATTTCCAACACCTGCAGTTTTGTACTTTTATTTTCTGTGTAATGACTTATTTTAACATCATCAATTTATAATCAGAGACTTGCTGGAGTTGCTGTGCCACATTCGCTTCAGCTGTTGGTCAACATTTTATTACATTACAAATCTGTTCTACCATTCACTGAGATCATGAGACCTGTCTCCCAACTTCATTCCCCTGCCTTGATTCCATATCCCTTCATAACATTGGCTAATATATCTAATGATCTAAAGATTAATAACTGAGCAAGGTTCTTGCTTTTTATGGAGCAGAGTTCCACACTTCAAGCAGCCTTTGTGTGCAAGCCTAGTTTCTGTAAATCTTCCTCAATTTACAGGCCTGTGTAAAAACGGGGTTGTTATCAAAGTGCGCTGGGAGTCCCGGTGTAAATGGAATCTGTCAGATGTTGCAATGTAGCGGATATGGTTTCTATTGGAGGGATCCAGACTCAGAATCCCCTGAGATGTGGAGGCGGATGATCCTCTGCACTAAATGCCGACAGCCCTGATCAATTTTCATCAAGCCATGTGCCTCGTTCCCCACCCCCACTCCCACTTCCTCTCATGAGCCTATCCAGTGTCCTGGCATTGACCTCTGAACTTTCTGCCTCAACCAAAACGTCCAATCATATGATGAGCTCTTTGGTAAAACCATACAGTTTGAACCCACCCCAGATTTGTCAGTCTTTCTCTAACTGTCTTTCGGTAATTTCCCATCACATGAAGCTTCTTGTGATCAACCCTCCAGAGAAAGACATTTGCCGATATTGTCAACAGGACACTCAACTCATCTTAGCTAAGTTCTACGTTCTCCAAGATCTGCCCCTGATAGATCCAAGTCCCAATGTCTCTCTTCACCATCACTATCTCTGTTCCTTTCCAACAGCAACATTTACAAGAATGTTGCCAGGGTTAGAAAATGTAGCTATGAGGAGAGATTGGATAGGCTGGGGTTATTTCCCTTAGAACAAAGAAGGCTGAGAGGTGACTTGATTGAGGTGTAGAAAATTATGAGGGGAATAGATAGAGTGGACAGGATAAAATTGTTTCCCTTGATGGAGAATTCTAGAACCAGGGGACATAGATTCAAGATATGTGGCAGAAGGTGTAGGAGGGACATGAGGAAGAACTTTTTTACACAGAGGGTAAGTGAGTGTCTGGAATTCGCTGCCCAAGTTGGTGGTAGAGGCAGAAACTTTAAACTCTTTTAAAAAGTACCTGGATCTGCACGTTAAGTGCTGTAAGCTGCAGGGCTATGGGCCGGGTGCAGGAAGGTGGGATTAGAAAGGGCACCTGGGTGTCTTCAGGCTGGCATGGACAAAATGGGCTGAATGGCCCCCTTCTGTGCTGTAACTTTTCTATGGTTCTAATATTGTTTAGTTTCACAATTCAGCAGGTTAATTTTTAACCATGCTGAGAACAAGCATTTATCCCCTTACTACTGTTCACAATTTTCAATTCATGCTGGTTAGAATGGTCAAGCTTCTGTTGTTAGTTTGTTTAAAGGCTCCTTTACTGTCTAACGCCCGGCATTTCACAAGAGTGATTATGAAACAAGATTTGCCACCGAGCTGCAAAAGGAGAGATGAGGACAAGTGAGCAAAATGTTAGACCAAGTGGTAAGTTTTAAGCTGCCTCTTTAATGAGGGAGGTAGGTAGAGAGGGAATTTCAAAGTTCAGGGCCCAGGTAGCTCTCGGCAGGGCAGTGTCTATGGATTGATGGAAATCGGAGGCTCAAGAGGCCCGGATTGAAGGTGGCTCAGTAATCGGGGGGTTTGTAGAACAGGAGGAGAATAGAGAGCTAGCCAGATGTGAGGCCAGAAAGGTGATAAAATATCTCCACTAGTCAGTGTGTTTGATGACGATGTGGATTGATTGGGAAGAGATAATGTTGCTTTGTTGGGTACACATTACGTGATTATTTGTTATGGATCATATTGTTGTTTGTGGAAGCTTGCTGTGCTCATATTGGCAGCCAAGTTTCCTAGATTACAGCAGTAACTATACTTCAAAAATACTTCATCAGCTATAAAGATCTTTGGCACATCCTGAGGTTATGATAGTTGCTATAGAAATGTAATCTCTTTCTTTGTTTCCTTTCTTAAACTTAGCTTGGTGCAAGTACTTTTAACTTTGTTCACTTATCTGAAGAGTAACGAGATCAGATTCTGTCCTGTTCATTATTTCTGATCATCTCACCTTGATGCTGTGGTTTGTGAACACACTGGAGACAGAACAGAGACTTTTGTGACTCCTGAGACTGATTAAAATATGGGAGCAGAAAAACTCGAAGATGGATTGGAAAGTCACAAAACTGGAATAAGCCATTTAAGCCGGTTAGAAACTCAATCATGAGTTGATAACTTCTGCTGGTAAATGCTGTCAATTGCCAAACACATTTCAGAGTGGGCAGTGTGTCTCAATGCACACAATGTACTCACTGGTTAGACTGAAGCTAAACGTCACTTGATGATTGTGTGGTTGGACTTTATCAGAGAGGTGTCAGTCCCTCCAGCTGTCAGAAGATGGAGCTTCATACTCAATGTTGTCCCATTGTTTGACTCCCCATCACCTTGTCTATCTCAATAGGAGTTGGAGAGACGTTAAAATTGAGGTGAGTCAAGCAGGATTAAAATCTTTCTACAAATTCACGTCGAATATCTTAGGACTGACAACAGAATGGTTCAGAGCATGAGGACATTGTGCTAAGCAGCAGAACAAAGCAGGAAAATGATGATAGACTCAGATGCCATTGTTTTCTTTTTAATATCTGATCTCTTTGAAACACATCAACCTTGTGAACAATTGGTAACATTTGATGGTAGAGAAATATAATAAACAGTGAGATGTTTTAATAGAGCGCAAGACGGACAATAACAATTTAACAGCCTCATTGTTATTCCTGGCCTGTGATATAGGAAGATTGGAAATTGAAGCAGGAGCAGAACATTCAGCCCATCGAGTCTGCTCTGCCATTCATCTTGATCATGCATGATCTTCTACCTCAATGCCATTTTCCTTCACTAATCCTTTGATGTCATTAATAACGGGAAATCTATCAATCTCTGCCTAAAACATATTCAATGACTGAGCCTCACAACCCTCCAGGGTTGACAGTTCCAAATATTCACCACCCAAAGATTCATTTGCACCTCCTTATTACCACAAGGTAATTGAGAAGCATTAATTGTTTAAGGGAGATCATGTTTAACCAATTTATTACAGCTCTGTGAAGGAGTAACATTTGCTGCGTATAGAGGGGAGCCTATAGACGTGCTGTAGTTGGATTTCCAGAAGGCATTTGATAAGGTGCCACACCAAAGATTATTGTGGAAAATAAAAGCTCATGGTGTAGGGGGTAATATATTAGCCTGGATAGAAGGTTGGCTGGTTGGCAGAAAACAGAGAGTATGTATTAATGGGCCTTTGTCTGATTGGCAGGATGTGATGAGTGGAGTCCTGCAGGGGTCTGTGCTGGGGCCTCAACCTTTTACAATTTATATCAATGACTGAGCTGAGGGGAGTGAAGGTATGGTAGCTACATTTACAGATGACACAAAGAGAGGTAGGAAACATTGTTGTGAAGAAGCAGACTTAAGGAGTTTGCAGATGGATATAGATAAGCTGAGTGAGTTAGCAGAAACCTGGCAGATGGAGTATAATGTGGGAAAATGTGAAGTTGTTCACTTTGGCAGGAAGAATAAAAAAGCAGAGTATTACTTAAATGGGGAACAACTACAGAATTCCAAGGTACAAAGAGGTCTAGGTGTTCTCGTGCATGAGTCACAACATGTTAGCATGCAGGTACAGCATGTAACTAAGAAGACTAATGGAATGCTATCCTTTATTATGAGAGGAATTGAACATCAAAGTAAGGATGTTATACTTCGGTTATACAGCAGATTGGTGGTCGCATCTAGAATACGGTGTGCAGTTTTGGTCTCCTCATGTAAGGAATGATGTAAATGTGTTGGAGGTGGTTCAGAGGGGATTTACTAGATTGATACCTGGAATGAGCGGGCTGTCTTATGAGGACACGTTGGTGTCATGGAGCTATTAACATATATAATATTTTGGAAAACATTTTTCTTTTAAAATAGGGGCTTAGTTTGCGGGCATATCTTAATGGGATTAAAGCCAGTTAGTCTGGGTGCTTTGACATGTACTAGTTTTGATATGGAAGGGAGATAGTGTGCATTTTCATCTTTTGAATAGAACATTCAAGTAGTGGGGTGAAGATTGACGCCGTTCTAGTAGCTACCAAGCAATGTGTTTATGTTAGTAATAAAATTGTTACTATGAAAGGGGTTTCATTGTTAAAAGGTGAAGTTTAAAGAGGTTGTTGATAGAATGAGAGTTAACATTCAATGGAGCTGGTAGGTATAACTTCAGTAGTTTTCGGGTATGCAGGGCAGAGACAATGTAAGACCAAAAGGCAGCTGCAGGCCTCCAAGTGGCTCCACAATGAAAAGAACCTCATTTTGAATTCATAAGGTGAAAATGCTTTGCCTGGTGTTTGATTAAGCCTATGGCTTGCTGTTGCCTTAATAGATATTAGTTTGAGAATGTGTTACAATTTGTGATAGGAGTAATTTGTAGCCATGTGTATATATATTTTAACCTATGTAAATTAATAAAATGTTTCATTTAGTTTAATGTAAAACCTCGTGAATTAGTGGTCTGATTCCTGAACTTAGAGTTGCATCTCAAACATAACACTTAAAATTATAGGTTATGAGAGTGTTTAAAGTTTCCCTCTGGGATTTTGAAAAATAACTTTGCTTTACCTTCGCATCGGTCATAAGAGTTGGCCAGACTGGGCTTCTTTCCACTGGAGTTCAGAAGAGTGAGGGGTAACTTGATTGAAGATATAAGATCCTGAATGATATTGACAAGGTTGACATGGAAATGATGTTACCCCTTGTGGGTGAGCCCAGAACTAGGGGGCATTGTTCTCAGATTAGGGGTCGCCCTTATAGGGCAGAGATAAGGAAAAACCTTGTCTCACATTGGACTGTGTGATATTTAATTGTATTTTAAATCCTAACGGAGATTTTATCCCGTCCTTGGATGAGGTTTCATCAAAAATGTAAAGCCCGCCTGGGCAATTGGACCCTCCGCCACCCATGAGGTTGGACAGGCCACGGAAAATCGCTGCCAATTGGGCCGTTTCTGTCTCAGAAGGCAGTGGAAGCCGTGTCACTTAATATCTTTAAGGCAGAGGTAGATAGATTCCTGTTAGGCAAGGGGATCAAAGGTTATCGGGGGTAGATGTGTTTGTAGAACTCGAAACACAAACAGATCAGCCATGATCTCACTGAATGGCAGAGCAGGTTCGAGGGGCCAAATGGCCTACTTCTACACCTATTTCGCATTTTTTGCAACGAGACAAGTGAGGGTGAATAGCCAAGATAAATAAGCCTGAAAGACAGGTTCAACATTATTTCTGGCTAGGGATTTCATCTTTGAACTATTTTCTCTTTCTGCAGGGAAGGAAATTTCGAACAGGATCCAGGAGACTGGTTAACGGGCCGTGTGAACTCGGAGATATAAAACAGTACAAGACGGGAGCGGCCAGACAGTTTAAACTCATCAGCAGAACTCCAAAATGGTAAAGCTCAAAAACATTGTCAGCAAATTTACATTCATACTCGAATATTGTTCGAATCATCAAGAGAATGTGATAAGGAGCAAAGCAAACCAGGAAAATGATGATGGACACAGACACCAATTTTTTTATTCTTAAATTGCTCTCTCTTTCAAGCCCATGTGTTTTGTGGGCAACTGTCAGCACTTTATAGTAAGATTAAATTAATACAATCAAAGGGAGGAAGAACCCAGTAGAGAGCTTGTAAATATTTAAATATCTGTCCTCTGACTGCGTAGGATATTGTTTGAAACACAAGGTGTCATTCTCATTGTCTTTACTGAGAATTTGGGAGTGTATGTAAAAGCCGCAGACAGGAATCTCCTTGATCCAGATGAGGACACTGATGAACACTGCAGCCTTCCTGGTGTGGAAGAATTTAAATTTCAGAGGGTAGGCCACAGCGAGGAAGTGATTAATGGAGATGAAGCAGAGGAAGCCAATGCTGATGTAGATATTCTGGTAGAGGAGCAGAGTATGCAGAGTGCCCAGGAGAGGACCCAGTCATCGTGCTGCAGCATATACTGAACCCAGAAGGGCAAGGAAATGAGGTACAACAGGTCTGAGATGGTCAGATTACAGAGATAAATACCCAGCTCATTCCTCTGTCTGATCTGCAGGTAGCTGTGATACAGGGATAGGAGATTAGTTGGGAGGCCGATGATGAAGACAGCAATGTAGACCGTGGGAAACACGATTTGGTGGATACTGTGGTCGATAGAACAGTTGGTCATCATTCAACACAATACTGTAACTTCCTTTTCTAATAAATATTCTCTTATCAGTTCCTGAGGACTGTGTCAGTGTGCGGTTCTGATGCTTGTTTATTAACCCTTCTTTATTGTTCATATTTCCCCTGCAGGAAGGAATTTATCCAACAATAGAATCATTGAATTGAACAGCACAGGAAGAAGAGAAGGTAGATTTGTATCTCTAAAGCATCTCTCATGCCCCAGAATGTCTCAAAGCTCCTCACCATCAATAAAATACATTTTGAAGTACAACATTGTTAGTACAGAAACCAATTTGCACACAGCAATCTCCCAAAAACAGCATGTCAGTAATGACCAGATAATACATTTTGATTATGCTGGTTGAGGGAGAAATGTTGATACATGCCATTGTGGAGAATAGTGCAATTTGATAATTTCAGACCTCTTGTAGCTCATCTCTTTCGCCTTGTGGATCCAAGTGAGATTCAGTTGCATATATCATTGAATCTTACAGCATAGAATGAGGCTATTCAGCCCATTATGCCTGTGGCCTTTGAAAGAGCTATCCATTTAGACCCATTCCCCTCTGCTTTTCTCCCATAGTCCTGCAAATTTCTCCTTTTGAGTATTTATCCATTTCCCTTTAGGAAGTTCCTTTTGATTCTGCTTCTATCACACTTCAAGGGAGCACATTTCAGTTCAGAACAATTCACTGCGTAAAAATTCCCCACTGGTTTTTGGCAATTTGCCTTAAATTTGTATCCTCACATTAACATCCCTTCTGTCACTGGAAATTGTTCCTCTATATTTACTCTGTCAAAATCGCTCATATTTCACACACCTCTATGAAAACTCCCCTTATCCTTCTGTGCTCTAAAGAGAACCACACCAGCTTCTCTCTCAATCTATGTGAAAACGAAACATACTAACCAGTTGCTTGTAAATCAGTTGCTTGTAGTCTATAAGGAGCAGCACCAATTCCTTTAGTCTGATTGATTGATTGAATTGTACACCTTGAAGTTCTCCATCTCTTTTCGCTTGTTAGAGTTGGGTAACACTGATGTTTTCTCCCTTAGGTTTACACTGGGTGTGATAGAACTGAGACTGGGCTGGAGGGAGTTCGGTTAAACTCGAGGCAGGAAAAGGCTGGACTTGTGAATGCAAATAAGGCAACATGAGCTGCAAAGTCCTTGAGGTCAAAGGCAGAGAAACCACGGAGACAATCAATAGCAACATCTTGATGTCTCAAGCAATGCTCACATCCTGTGTTCAATGTGGAGCCCTTTGCAGTCACTATACTGAAAACTCTACAATACACTGAGCTCCATGGAGCACATAGAGGCAATGGAGAAGGTGCAGGAATGAGAGGTTATTCCAATCAGGAAGGACTAAGCATTTTGAGGTATTTCCTGAAGAAAAGACAAGGCTGAGGGAAGACAACCACATCCAAGACCACATGTACTTCCTGATTTTGTGCTGCAATATTCACAACCTGAAGATCAATTTGTTCAAAGAAGAAGCATATTGCATTTGAAACGTTCACTCAGTTTTTCTCTCCACAGAAGCTGCCAGAGCTGCTGAGAATTTCCAGGACTTTGGGGTTTTATGTCAGATGGGCTGCATCTGCAGCATTGTGCTTTTATTTTCTGTGTAATGACTTACTTTAACATCATCGATTTATAATCAGTGACTTTCTGGAGTAGCTGTGCCACATTTCTTTCAGCTGTTGGTCAACATTTTATTACATTACGAATCTGTTCTGCTATTCACTGAGATCATGAGATCATGACTGATCCATATCCTAACTTCATCCATCCGCCTTGGCTCCATATCCTTTCATAATACTGGCTAATAGATCTATCGATCTGAGGAGTATTATTGTGAATTGAGCTAGAATTTATTGCTTTGTGTGGGACAGAGATCCAAACTACTACCAGCCTTGGCTAAGGCGTATTTGCTTCATCTCTCCTGATTGGTCTGGCTCTGGCCTTGTGGTTATCTCCTACTTTAGCCACCCACAGACAATCTCTGTATGTCGCCTATCGATTTCCTTCAAATTCCTTAAAGACTCCGTGAAATTTCTCCTTAACCTTTTCTAATCCAGGGAGTGCAAGTCTAGTTTATGTAAACCCTCCTCATTTTACAGGCCTGTCTAAAAACAGGGTTGTTATTAATGTAAATGGAATCTGCCAGATGTTGCAACGTAGCGGATATGTTTTCTATTGGTGAAATCCAAACTCCGAAGCTCTTGAGATGTGAGGCGTGTGGATGGGATGATCCTCTGCTCTAAATGCCGACAACTGATAAATTTTTACCAGGCCCTGTGCCTGGTTCCCCCCCAAACCCCATCCATGAGTTTCTCCAGTGTCTACGCACTGGCATCAGTTAGGTGCCAGTCTCTGCTCAGTCATTTGGTTCACAGCAGTCTCCACAGAACCATGTTGTGCCCTCCTTAGTGACCCCCCAAGTGATGATCGTTGGCCCTATGCTGACTGTATTGTTCCCTGTTCCCGTCCCCACTGTACCCACTCCCCAGCTGTACATTACCTCTGATTAGCTGGCACAGAGTGTGAGTGTTGGTGCACTGGGGTTGACAGGTTGTCCTTACCACGTTGTGTAGCCTGGATATGTTAGAACAGTGACTGAAAACCTTGCAACAATTTCCTGTCTTACTATTTCTTTGTAAAAGTTGGCAGAGCTGAGAGAGTGATCTAGTTAAGCACGGAACTCATTTTGCTCTAAGAGTTTAGTTAATCTCTCCTTCCTTCTCCACTCAAGAGGCAGTGACTACATACATGAAAATGTCTAAGTGAAAGAGAGAAGGCTCTTAACATGTAGATGTGGTGGGTTCATTGGAGCTTGTTAACTGATCTACTATTGTATATGGACCTGCTGAGTGAGTGAGCCAATGTCTCCTTGCAGTTAACACTGGCAGCAGCACCAACGCCCTCTGGCCCATGTGTTGACCCCATTTCTGGGCATTATGACCGAGACAATTATTTTCTGCCCATATTAATTTTTCCTGTGTAATTTCAGTTAACCTGGTTAGATTATTTTCAGTGCTTTTTATACTTTTGTCTTTGCGAAAGGTTTTCTCTGTCTGAGCCTCTCTGATTAATATTAATAGATCTGACATTCTATCTAGAGAATGAATCAAATGGTGAGACTCTGTAGATTCATGGGGCTGAATTTTCTGTTTGTCCCTGCGTGCGTCCCGATGTCACCGCCCGTCATTCCGATCTTGCATTCGGCGGGAGTCCACTGCGCGCCTGTTGTACTGTCAAAGGCCTGTTAAGGCCATTGTTAAACTAATTAAACAATTTGACAGGGTTGCCTGTCCAACCTTAAGGTTGACGGGCAGATGAAGAGCACAGGCAGCCTTCGCATCCATGGGCGGGATGAGGTTTCATCAAGGATTTATTAACTTAATAAATATTTATGAAACATTTGATAAACATGTCCCAGCTCACGGGACACTGTCACATGGGGGGACATGTGTAAATGATTTTTAACTTTTTGTATTTTGAGGTTTGAACTTGAACTTAATCTCTTTGGGTCACGGAGCTGCCTCAGGGAGATTTCTGTGCTCTTTTGTGCGAATGTGTGAAAAAGCACATGCCCTGACTACCCCTCTGCCCCACCCCCCCACCTCACACCACCCCCCGCCCGCACAGATATCGCTGAGCGCTACCAGGCGTGCGTCACCCTGGGAAGGCCTTAATTGGCCCGCCCACGTAAAATGGCAGCGCGCAGTCAATCACAGGTGGGCAATCGGCTCCACGCCTGCCCACACCCGCTCCTGACCAGCCCACCTGCCTGACAGGAGAAGATTCTCCCCATGGAGTCCCGCTTGTTGCAGGGTGTTGGTTACAGTTTGGTAGGTCTAAAGAAGCCTTTGTAGTCAAATGTAGGTTAGAAAATACCCTGGTCAGAAAATAGGAAATATTGTGGCGTTCTGTTCAACTGCTTGGGATTTTGATCATTATTTGAGTTCAATATGCCAACAACAATATCAATAACTTGCACTTAAATGGCACTTCTCATGAGCAAAACGTCCAAAGTTTAAACCTTTTTCTTCTAAAACACTCTCTCAGTTTTACAGATTGTTTTGACCTGCGAATTACAACAGAACAAACTGATGACTCAGTCAAAACATTGTTCTATTTAATAGAGTTAGCTTATTTGTATGCACAATTACAGATTCAAAACAGGTGAGGCAAATGGAAATTAATGAAATTTCAAATCTGCTTTGTTATTCTACTCCCAGCAAGTTAATACTTCTAAAATATATAGCACCAGGATGCTCAAATATGTCACCAGTATTAGTTGTACAATCACCCTAAAGTGGGTAGCTTATGTTGATTGCAGGTCTGCTTCCATCCCAATGTCAGGAATCTTCCTAATATAACAACAAAAAAACAGCGGATGCTGGAAATCCAAAACAAAAACAAAAACAAAAACAGAATTACCTGGAAAAACTCAGCAGGTCTGGCAGCATCGGCGGAGAAGAAAAGAGTTGACGTTTCGAGTCCTCATGACCCTTCGACAGAACTTGAGTTCGAGTCCAAGACTCAAGTTCTGTCGAAGGGTCATGAGGACTCGAAACGTCAACTCTTTTCTTTTCCGCCGATGCTGCCAGACCTGCTGAGTTTTTTCAGGAATCTTCCTGTTGGCTACAGGAAAGGTCTCTGATGTTTCTAATCTCTTACACCCAGTTTTAGAGGTAGACCTGAGTTGTCTCACTGGCAGAGCTATACTGCCCTATAAATTTCTGCTTAAAACAAAACGTCCAACCATATGATGAGCTCTTTGTTGAGACCATAGGGTTTGAACCCACCCCAAATTTGTCAGTCTTTCTCTAACTATCTTTCAGTAATTTCCCCATCACATAAATTACAGATTTTGTTCATTTTCCCTCACACCATTTTCTATTCTGTCATTTAATGCTTATCTCTGAACAACGTATCCAGGAATGTTTGATATGAAATCAGAATTGTAAATCTAAGCTGTTTGAAAACATATTGATATATTGAAGTAACTTGGAGTGCCACATACTGCATTCAAAGAAATTAAACAGTATTGCACTTTATGTAACATCAAATTGGAACTGTTATTTAATTTATGTCAATACATTTTATGAAAAAAGTTTATTTTTTGAAAACAAAAACAAAAAACAAAGTTTCTAATCTCTTACACCCATTTTTAAAGGTAGACCCGAGTTGTCTCACTGACGGAGTCATATTGCCCTATGAACCTTCTGCTGAAAACTCAATGTCCAATCATATGATGAGCTCTTTGTTGAAACCATATGGTTTGAACACACCCCAAATTTGTCTGTCTATCTCTAACTATCTTTCAGTAACTTTCCTATCACATGAAGCCGCTTGCAATCCAGATAAATCTGTTCATAGATGTGGTCAACAGCACACTCAGACCATCTCCAAGGTCTATCCCTGATTGATCCACTTTCCAATGTCTCTCTTCACCGTCACTATCTCTTCTTCCCAATAGAATTATTTAGTTTCACAGTTCAGCAGGTTTATTTCTAAGCAGGCTGAGAAGAAGCATTTGTCCCCTTACTACTCTTCAGTTTTTAATGCATGCTGGTTAAAATGGTCAAGCTTCTGTAGTCAGTTTGTTTAAAGGTTCCTTTTATGTCCGACACCAGGCATTTCACAAGAGTGATTATCAAGCAACATTTGACACCGAGCTGCGTAAGGAGAGATTAGGACAGGTGAGCAAAAAATAAGATCAAGTGGTAAGTTTTAAGGTATCTCTTTCATGAGGAAGACAGGTAGCAAAGGAATGTCAAAGTTCAGGCTCCAGGAAGCTGAAGGCAGAGCAGTGAATGCTGGATTAACAGAAATCAGGGATGCTCATAGAGGCCAGAATTGGAGGAGCTCAGATATTGGGGAGGGTTGTAGAGCAGGAGGAGAAAGACAGCGAAAGTGATGACACCAGGAAGGTGATAAAACATCTATACTCATCTTTGTATTTGATGACATTGTGGGAAGGGATAATGCTGCTTCATTATCACAATATTGTGTGATTATTGTGTGATTATATGTTATTATTTGTTATTATTTGTATGGATCATATTGCTGTTTGTAAAGCTTGCTGTGCCCATATTGGCAGCCATGTTTCCTAGAGTATGGCAGTAACTACACTTCAAAAGTACTTGATCAGCTGTAAAGAACTTTGGCACATCCTGAGGTTGTAATAGGTGCTTTAGAAATGTAATCTCTTTCTTTGTTTCCTTGTTTAAAGTAAGCTTGGTGCAAGTACATTTGTTCAGTTATCCAAAGAGTAACGAGGTCAGATTCTGCCCTGTCCATAATTTCTGATCATCTCAGTTCGATGCTGAGGTTTGTGAACACACAGGAGACAGAACAGAGTCTTTTGCAACTCCTGACACTGAATGAAATATGTGGCAGGAAAACTAAAAGATGGATTGGAAAGTCACAAAACTGTTGAAGCCGTTTAGAAACTCAGCCCTGAGTAGATAAATTCTGCTGGTAAATGCTGTCAAGTTCCCAACACTTTTGGAGTGGGGAGTTTGTCTCAATGCACACAATGTACTCACTGGCGAGACTGAAGCTAAACCTCGCTGGAGGATTGTGTGGTTGGACTTTATCAGAGAGGGGTCAGTCCCTCCAGCTATCAGAATAGGGAACTTCATACTCAGTGTTGTCCCATTGTTTGACTCCCCATCACCTTGTCTATCTCAGTATGTGTAGCAGTGACATTAATATTGAGGGGAGTCCAACCAGGATTTAAATGTTTCAATAAGTTCATGCCAAACATCTCAGGAATGACAATGGAATGATCTTGGGATCAGGCAGCAAGGGAGGAGTGAAAATGTTTCGAGAGAACACAAAACGGACAATAGCAAATTAGCAGCCTCACTGCTATTTCTACCCCAAAATCTGGTCCAATAATATCTCCTTCTGTGACTTGGTGTCAAATTTTGTTTGATAAAGCTGCAGTCAAGTGGCTTGGGAAGGGAGAATGGTAAAGAAAAACGAGCTTGAGGACAGCCTCGGAATTATTTCAAACTGGGTATTTCATATTCGGTTTGTTTTCTTGTTCTGCAAGGAATGAGATTTGTAACAGGATCCAGGAACCTGGTTAACCAGCCGTGTGAATTCTGAGATATAAAGCAGTACAAGATGGGATCAGCCACACAGTTTAAACTCATCAGCAGAACTCCAAAATGGTAAAGCTCAAAAACATTGTCAGCAAATTTACATTCATACTTGAATATTGTTCAGATCATCAGGAGAATGTGATAAGGAGCAAAGCAAACAAGGAAAATGATGATGGATTCAGAAACCAATTTTTTTATTCTTAATTTCCTCTCTCCTTGAAGCCCTCGTACCTTAAGGACAACAGTCAGCACTTTATAGTAAGCGTAAATGAATAAAATCAATGGGATAATGTTCGAAACACAAGGTGTCATTCTCATTGTCTTTACTGAGAACCTGGGAGTGTATGTAAAAGCCGCAAGCAGGAATCTCCTTGATCCAGATGAGAACACTGATGTACACTGCAGCCTTCCTGGTGTGTAAGAATTTAAATCTCAGAGGGTAGGCCACAGCGAGGAAGCGATTAATGGAGATGAAGCAGAGGAAGCCAATGCTGATGCAGATATTCTGGTAGAGGAGCAGACCACTGAGTATGCAGAGTGCCCGGGAGTGGACCCAGTCATTGTGCTGCAGCATATACTCAACCCAGAAGGGCAAGGAAATGAGATACAACAGGTCTGAGATGGTCAGATTACAGAGATAGACTCCCAGCTCATTCCTCTGTCTGATCTGCAGGTAGCTGTGATACAGGGACAGGAGATTAGTTGGGAGTCCGATGATGAAGACAGCAATGTAGACCGTGGGAAACAGGATTTGGTGGATAGTGTGGTCGATAGAACAGTTGGTCATCGATCAACAGAATACTGGAACTTTTCATCAGGTAAGTATATTTCACACGCTCCTCTGAGATGCAGCTTTTGTGATTTCAAACCATTTAATATAATTTTATAATTAATTCTTTTTTGCTGAAACTTGTCTCCCTAAGGTAAAAGCAGAGAGGTTATGAAACAATATAGTCATGGAACTTTAATACACGAAAGGAGGCCATTTGGCCCATTGTTTCAGTGTCAGCTCTCGAAGGTATCCATCCAATCTGTCACCTACACCTGCCCATTCCCCCATACTATTTCCATTTTTAAAACATATTTATATTTCTTACATTTCTGGCATTTTTGTGTTCAAGTCTCAGCCTTCCGACTCTCTGGCTGTTTCTCTCCCGCGTTTGCTGCTGATTGGCTCACCAGATCACTTCAGAGGAACAGTCTGTAATTGGAGCAGCAGTGACCAGTGTAAAGGTGAGTGGCCATGGTACGCTCTCTCTCCATCTTTGTCTGCACTCTCTATCTCACCCTCCCACCCAGGCACGGCCCCTAAAGGATCACAGTGGTCAAGATGTTGGAGCGTGTAGGGGAGGCCTCAAGAAACAGCAGTCGTAGCAACAGTGCCCACCCAGCTCCCCCCACACCCCCCAGCCGGGGCAGAAGGTGTCTCAGACAGGGCGGAATGAGAATGTTCATTTTGGCACCTTCATAACTACCCTAAGTTCCTCCTAAGCGGCAAAATGTCCAAACCTCGCAGGCCTGGGGGTGTAGTGACTGAGTCTGTGAGTGTGTGTGCCTGCCTGCCTGTATATGTGTGTATGAGAGAGAGTGAATGTGTGTGTGTGTGTGTACGTGTGTGTTTGTGTGTGTGTGTGTATGTGTGTGTGTACGTGTGTGTGTGTGTGTGTGTGTGTGTAAATGTAGAAGAGGTCGAACACTGAGACTGTGAGTGAGCTGGGCACACACGCCTTTCCCCTCTTCTTCCTTCCTCACCTGAAACCTATCAAAAAAGCAGGCCAGAAGAGGAGGACACCCCAGACTGAAAGGCTTTGCATTTCCGACCCCGACTTTCAAATGAATCCTGCCAAGGCCAGCTCAGAATTTGTGCCACCAGAGGCGAACACAAGGTCAGTGTTAGTTAAAATCAACTCCTTAGCTTGGCCCAGTCCCCTCCCCCTTCCCTGGTGACCAGTGCTTGGAGCCAAATCTCTCTCCTCCTGGCACTGCTTCCTAAGCAAAGAAGGCAAAAAAGTTTTTATCAGTTAGCCTTGCTGCTTGGCACTTTGTAATGGTCTGTCTTATTAATTACTTCTTTTTAATTATCAATTTATTGCTTTGACATTGTCCTGTTTCTAAATTAAAGTTCAATGTTGTGCCAAACTTCATTTTTCCAAAATTTGGGCACATGAGTGAGAAAAAAATTGAAATCTGACCCCTCATGGGAAAAGGTCGGATACCCCTGTTCTAGCTGGTAAATGTCCGGCTTTGGGGGGCGAGAAGACATGTGAAGGTACAGTGCGCCCTGTGGATGGTGCACACTCCTGTCGCAAAGCACCAGTGGTGGATCACTATGTTAACGAATATCATGCCAGATCAAATGGGCTGAATTTTTTTTATTCATTCAATAGGATGTGGGCATCGCTGCCTGGGACTATTGCCCATCCCTAATTGTCCTTGAGAAGTTGGTGGTGAGCTGCCTTCTTGAACCGCTGCAGTCCATTTGGTGTAGGTACACCCACAGTGCTGTTAGGGAGGGAGTTCCAGGGATTGATCCAGTGGCAGTGCAGGAATGGCGATATATTTCCAAGTCAGGGAGGTGAGTGACTTGGAGGAGAGCTTCCAGGTGGTGGTGTTCCCATGTGTCTGCTACCCTTGTCCTTCTTGATGGTAGCAGTCGTGGGGTAAGGAAGGTGCTGTATAAGGAGCCTTGGTGAGTTCTTGCAATGCATCTTGTAGATGGTACACACTACTGCCACTGTGTGTCGGTGGTGGAGGGAGTGAATGTTTGTGGGAGGGATGCCAATCAAGTGGGCTGCTTTGTCCTGGATGTTGTGAAGCTTCTTGAGTGTCGTGGGAGCTGCACTCATACAGGCAAGGGGAGAGTATTCCATCACACTCCTGACTTGTGCCTTGTAGATGGTGGGCAGGCTTTGGGGATTCAGGAGGTGAGTTACTTGCCACAGGATTCCTAGCCTCTGACCTGCTCTTATAGCCACGGTATTTATATGGCTAATGTATAGGAAATACCTTTTTCTTTCCCTTAGTATTACTGTGGGATATTTAAAGCAGGCTTATGGGGACTGTGGTGTGTGTCTGTGTGTGTGTGTGACTAATTTAATTAAACTGAAGATGGTCAGGCTGCAAGGTTTGAATCATCAAAGGTGTTAAAGTGTAAAAGCAGGCATTTTGAAATGGAGATGAGTGGGCTAAGATGATGAAGTCTCTTTAGATGCGGTATGAATGAAATTTGCATGTGTAAATAAGTTGAGAGGTTGTTTGATTTTCAAAGGGACATGATAAGATATTTTACAACTGGCAAAATTCAAAAGGCAAAGTTACTAAGTTTATTTTCCTGAAAGTGCTGGCCATAACAACATCATTAAATATTTTTATATTCTGGGAAAAGGAACTTCCAAAGCAAGGGTGAAACAATGGGATTTACAGATCAAAAGGGATAAAATATATTGAAAGAAAGATGGAAAGCCGTATGGGGTGGCTGTGTGAGATCTTGGAAAGATGGACTGTGTGAAACAGACCTGTGAAAAACAGCCTCTAACCACCCCAGAGAAGTGTTGGCTTGTTTCAGGGAGCAGGTTTGGTTAAAAGCCTTGAGATTCCAGTGTTGAGTGAGAGGGAGAGAGAAACTGTGAAATACCTCCCTTATAGGAACAGTGGATGTCTTGTGGTAATATTACTAGATGTTTTATAGATTAAGAATGTAGTTGGATTGTTGCCAAAAAGGGTGTTTGTTTGGAAGTCTAGTTAAGGAGAAATATTTTTGGGAACTGCTATAAGGCTAAGTTTAACTGTGTAACTTTAATCTTGAGTATTTAACTTTTTATTTTCATTTGTTAATAAATGTTTTAATTTAATTGTTATAATCTCCAAAGTTGGTAGTGGACTCTTCTGACTTTAATGCACAGTACTTTCCATAATAAATATAAATTGGTAAATTGTTGTGATAGCTTGGCCAAATATCCCTTTGGGATTTGGTCTGTCTAGCAAATACCACCTGCCATATCACAACACTAGTCCTGTTCAGTTTCTGCTCAATGGTAACCCCCAGGATGTTGATAGGGGGGGTATTCAGCAATGGTAATTGCCATTGAATGTCAAGAGGCTTTCGTTAAATTCTCTCTTGTCAGAGATTGTTATTGCTTGACACTTGTGTGACACAAATATTACTTTCCACTTGTCAGCCCAAGCCTGGATATTGTTCAGGTCTTGCTGCATTTGGACACGGACTTTTCAGCATCTGAGGAATCACGAATGGTGCTGAACATTGTGTAATCACCAGCAAACATTGATTAAGCAGCTGAAGATGGTTGGGCCTAGGACACTAGGACACTGAGGATCTCCTGTTGTTATGTCCTGGTGCTGAGATGACTGACCTCCAACAACCACAACCATCTTCCTTTGTGCTAGGTATGGGTCAAACCAGTGGAGAGTTTTCTCTCTGATTCTCATTGACTCCAGTTTTGCTACACTTGATCAAATGCTGCCTTGATGTCAAGGGCAGTCACGCTTACCTCACCTCGGGAGTTCAACTCTTTGATGTTTGAACCAGGGCTGTAATGAGGTCAGGAGCTGAGTGGCCCTGGCGGGACTCCATCTGAGCATTAGTGTGCAGGTTATTGCTAAGCAAGTGCCACTTGATGGCACTGTTGATGACCCCTTCCATCACTTTACTCATGATCGAAAGTAGACTGGGGGGTTGGTGTAGAGAAAATATATTTATTACCAATATTATTGTGGGATGCTGTGAAGCAGGTTTGTGGGGCTGTAGTGTGTGTGTGTGTGTGTGTGTGTGTGTGTACATGTGTGTGTACGTGTGTGTGTGTATGTGTGTGTTTGTGTGTGTGTGTGTACCTGTGTGTGTGTGTGTGTGTGTGGGTCCGTGTGTGTGGGTCCGTGTGTGTGTGTACGTGTGTGTGTGTGTGTGTGGGTCCGTGTGTGTGTGTACGTGTGTGTGTGTGTGTGTGTACGTGTGAGAGAGTGTGTGTGTTCATGTGTGTGTGTGTGTGTGTATACGTGTGTGTGTGTGTGTGTGTGTGTACGTGTGTGTGTGTACGTGTGTGTGTGTGTGTGTGTGTTCATGTGTGTGTGTGTGTGTGTGTTCATGTGTGTGTGTGTGTGTGTGTGTGTGTGTATATGTGTGTGTGTGTGTGTGTGTGTGTATGTGTATGTGTGTGTGTACGTGTGTGTGTGTGCGTATACGTGTGTGTGTGTGTGTGTACGTGTGTGTGTGTACGTGTGTGTGTGTGTGTGTGTGTTCATGTGTGTGTGTGTGTGTGTGTGTACGTGTGTGTGTGTACGTGTGTGTGTGTGTGTGTGTGTGTGTAAATGTATAAGAGGTCGAACACTGAGACTGTGAGTGAGCTGGGCACACACGCCTTTCCCCTCTTCCTCCTTCCTCACCTGAAACCTATCAAAAAAGCAGGCCAGAAGAGGAGGACACCCCAGACTGAAAGGCACTGCAATTCCGACCCTGACTTTCAAATGAATCCTGCCAAGGCCAGCTCAGAATTTGTGCCACCAGAGGCGAACACAAGGTCAGTGTTAGTTAAAATCAACTCTTTAGCTCGGCCCAGTCCCCTCCCCCTTCCCTGGTGACCAGTGCTTGGAGCCAAATCTCTCTCCTCCTGGCTCTGCTTCCTAAGCAAAGAAGGCAAAAAAGTTTTTACCAGTTAGCCTTGCTGCTTGGCACTTTGTAATGGTCTGTCTTACTAATTACTTCTTTTTAATTATCAATTTATTGCTTTGACATTGTCTTGTTTCTAAATTAACGTTCAATATTGTGCCAAACAACATTTTTCCAAAATTTGGCCACATGAGTGAGAAAAAAATTGAAATCTGACTCTTCACGCGAAAAGGTCGAATACCCCTGTTCTAGCTGGTAAATGTCCGGTTTTGGGGGGCGTGAAGACATGTCAAGGTGCAGTGCGCCCTGTGGATGGTGCACGCTCCTGTCACAAAGCACCAGTGGTGGATCACTATGTTAATGAATATCATGCCAGATCAAATGGGCTGAATTTTTTTTACTCATTCAATAGGATGTGGGCATCGCTGCCTGGGACTATTGCCCATCTCTAATTGTCCTTGAGAAGTTGGTGGTGAGCTGTCTTCTTGAACCGCTGCAGTCCATGTGGTGTAAGTACACCCACAGTGCTGTTAGGGAGGGAGTTCCAGGATTTTGATCCAGCGGCAGTACAGGAATGGTGATATATTTCCAAGTCAGGGAGGTGAATGACTTGGACGAGAGCTTCCAGGTGGTGGTGTTCCCATGTGTCTGCTACCCTTGTCCTTCTAGATGGTAGCAGTCGTGGGTTTGGAAGGTGCTGTCTAAGGAGCCTTGGTGAGTTCTTGCAATGCATCTTGTAGATGGTACACACTGCTGCCACTATGCATCGGTGGTGGAGGGAGTGAATGTTTGTGGGAGGGATGCCAATCAAGCGGGCTGCTTTGTCCTGGATGTTGTGAAGCTTCTTGAGTGTCGTGGGTGCTGCACTCATACAGTCAAGGGAAGAGTATTCCATCACACTCCTGACATGTGCCTTGTAGATAGTAGGCAGGCTTTGGGGAATCAGGAGGTGAGTTACTTGCCACAGGATTCCTAGCCTCTGGCCTGCTCTTATAGCCATGGTATTTATATGGCTAATGTATAGGAAATATCTTTTTCTTTCCCTTAGTATTACTTTGGGATACTTATAGCAGGATTATGGGGACTGTGGTGTGTGTGTGTGTGTGTGTGTGTGTGTGTGTGCGTGTGTGACTTATTTAATTAAACTAAAGATGGTCAGGCTGCAAGGTTTGAATCATCAAAGGTGTTAATGTGTAAAAGCAGGCATTTTGAAATGGGGATGGGTGGGCTAAGATGATGAAGGCCCATTAGATGCGGTATGAATGAAATTTGCATGTGTAAATAAGTTGAGAGGTTGTTTGATTTTCAAAGTGACATGTTAAGATATTTTAGAACTGGCAAAATTCAAAAGGCAAAGTTACTAAGATTATTGTGCTGTAAGTGCTGGCCATAACAACATCAATAAATATTTTTATATTCTGGGAAAAGGAACTTCCAAAGCAAGGGTGAAACAATGAGATTTACAGATCAAAAGGGATAAAATATATTGAAAGAAAGATGTATGGGGTGGCCATGTGAGATCTTGGAAGGATGGACTGTGTGAAACAGACCTGTGAAAAACAGCCTCTAACCACCCCAGAGAAGTGTTGGCTTATTTCAGGGAGCAGGTTTTGTGAAAAGCCTTGAGATTCCAGTGTTGAGTGAGAGGGAGAGAGAAGCTGTGAAATACCTCCCTTAAAGGAACAGTGGATGCCTTGTGGTAATATTACTAGATGTTTTATAGATTAAGAATGTAATTGGATTGTTGCCGAAAAGGGTGTTTATTTGGAAGTCTAGTTAAGGAGAAATATTTTTGGGAACTGTTATAAGGCTAAGTTTAACTGTGTAACTGTAATCTTGTGTGTTTAACTTTTTATTTTCATTTGTTAATAAATGTTTTAATTTAATCGTTATAATCTCCAAAGGTGGTAGTGGACACTTCTGACTTTAATGCACAATACTTTCCATAATAAGTATAAATTGGTAAATTGTTGTGATAGCTTGGCCAAATATCCCTTTGGGATTTGGTCTGTCTAGCAAATACCACCTGCCATATCACAACACTAGTCCTGTTCAGTTTCTGCTCAATGGTAACCCCCAGGATGTTGATAGGGGGGGATTCAGCAATGGTAATTGCCATTGAATGTCAAGAGGCTTTCGTTAAATTCTCTCTTGTCAGAGATTGTTATTGCCTGACACTTGTGTGACACAAATATTACTTTTCACTTGTCAGCCCAAGCCTGGTTATTGTCCAGGTCTTGCTGCATTTGGACACGGACTGTTTCAGTATCTGAGGAATCACGAATGGTTCTGAACATTGTGTAATCACCAGCAAACATTGATTAAGCAGCTGAAGATGGTTGGGCCTAGGACACTAACCTGAGGATCTCCTGTTGTTATGTCCTGGCACTGAGATGACTGACCTCCAACAACCACAACCATCTTCCTTTGTGCTAGGTATGGGTCAAACCAGTGGAGAGTTTTCTCTCTGATTCTCATTGACTCCAGTTTTGCTACACTTGATCGAATGCTGCCTTGATGTCAAGAGCAGTCACGCTTACCTCACCTCGGGAGTTCAACTCTTTGATGTTTGAACCAGGGCTGTAATGAGGTCAGGAGCTGAGTGGCCCTGGCGGGACTCCATCTGAGCATTAGTGTGCAGGTTATTGCTAAGCAAGTGCCACTTGATGGCACTGTTGATGACCCCTTCCATCACTTTACTCATGATCGAAAGTAGACTGTGGGGTGGGGGGGGGGAGGTGTAAAGAAAACATATTTCTTACCAATATTACTGTGGGATTCTGTGAAGCAGGTATGTGGGGCTATAGTGCGTGTGTGTGTGTGTGTGTGTGTGTGTGCACAAGTGAATAATTTAATTAGACTGAAGACAGTCAGATCACAAGAATTAAATCATTAGACACATTTGAAGTGGTGATGAACGAACTAACATGGGATACCAATAGATACAGCAGGAAAAGAACGCACGAGATAACTGAGGAGTGAATTTTAGTTGTTGAATTTCAAAGAGAGAAGAAAGGAATTTTTACAACTGGCAGAGATCATAGCTAAATAAATAATGCAAAGTTATTGAGTTTATTTTTCCTGAACATAGTGGCCATAAAGACAACATGGAAGATGTTTCGATTCAGAGAAAGATAACTTTCAAAAGAAAGTTAAGAATAATGAGCAAAGGTGAGAGGAGAAAAATATACTTAAGGAAAGATTGAAAGCTGTATGCTGTGCGAGTACAGTCCTGTGAAGGAAGCAGCTTCTAGCCACCCCTGAGAAATGTCTGGTTCTTCCAGAAAGCAAGGTTTTGTTACAAGCCTTGTATTTCCCTCGTTGAGTGAGAGGGAGGGAGAAGCCTGTGAAATACCTCCCTTTTGGAAGTGTATGCCTTAAGGTAATATTATTGGATTTTGTATAGATTAAGAATCAATAGGGACTGTTGCCTAGAGAAGGGTGTTTATTTGTGAGCCTAGCTGAGTAGAAATCTTGTGGGAAATGTTATAAGACTAAATTTAACTGTGTAACTGTAATTTTGTGTGTTTAAAGTTACTTTTCTTTGGTACTAAATGTTTTAATATTTAAAATCCCCAAAAGTGGTAGTGGAATCTTTCCTTCTGACTTCAGTACACATACCTTCTCATAATAAATGCAAATTGCAAAATCATTGTGATAGCCTGACCAAGTTTCCCTTTGGGATTTGGTTAGCCCAGCAAATACCACCTGCCATATCATATCAGGCATTAATGGGCTGGATTGGATTTGTCCTGCTTTTTGCATCCAGAATATACCTAGGCAATTTTCCACATTACCGAGTAGATGCCAGTGTTGTAGCTGCACTGGAACTGCTTGGCTAGGGATGTGGCAAGTTCTGGTGCACAAGTCTTCAGTTCTATTGCTGGAATATTGTCTTTGCAGTATCCAGTGCCTTCAGACATTTCTTGATATCAAGTGGAGTGAATTGACTGAAGACTGGCATCTGTGCTGCTGGGGACCTCTGGAGGAAGCCGAGATGGAGAATGTTGCAAATGCTTCTGCCTTATCTTTCGCACTAATGTGCTGGGCTCCCCCATCACTAAGGATGGGGGTATTTGTGGAGCCTCCTCCTCCAGTGAGCTGTTTAATTATCCATTGCCATTTACGACTGTGGAACTTAGATCTGATCTGTTGGTTTCTATAATCTTAGCTCCATCTATCACTTGCTATTTATGCTGTTTGGCATGTAAGTAGCCCTATGTTGTAGCTTCACCAGGTTGCCACCTCATTTTTAGCTATGCCTGGTGCTGCTCCTGGCATGCCCTCCTGCACTCTTCATTGAACCACGGTTGATCCCCATGGTGGTAATGGTAGAGTGGAGGATATGCTGGGCCATGAGGCTACAGGTTGTGTTTGAGTAAAATTCTGCTGCTGATGGCCCACAGCACCTCATAGTCACCCAGTCTCTAGTTGCTAGATTTATTAGAAATCTATCCCATTTATCATGGTGGTAGGGCCACATAACAGGATGGCGGATATCCTCAATGTGAAGATGGGACTTTGTTTCCACGAGGAATCTGTGGTACTCCAGCAACAATACCACTACACCATCACCTCCCCCATTGTCCATAGTTCTGGAATGTCCATGCTTTATCGCTCACCCTGCCCCACTCACCTATTACCTCTGGATCTTTCCCCTGCCCAGATGAAATTACATTGTTTCATAATTTGCCATGGTGAGATTTGTACTCTTGATCTTGGGGTTACACGTTACAGTCGGTAAGTTTTATCTGCATGATTTGCATTGGTCGCATTCACAAGTGTTATTGGGTCAGGGAGAACTGCTAAGTGGAAAAGCCGCATGAAGCGGGAAGCGATATTTTCCTCTCAACTTTGGGGAGTCTGAACGACATCTACATCGGCCAAGTGGTTATGGTACTGGGTTTGTTATCCCAAGATCAAGAGTTCAAATCTCCCAATGGCAAAACAATGTAATTTCATCTGAAACAGATGGAAACGTGTTTGTACTCAAAAGAGTTACATCGGAAAGCATGCACATATCCCCGTGTTCATTCTGCAATGTTCGCGATTTTAAGGTCAATTTGTGGAGCTGGCAAAGGGAAATTCCTCTTAACATTCCAGCACATCAGCCCCTTAGTGCAGGGGGATCCCGTGTTATCCGCTGCAATTGACACAATGAGAAACAGAGAGAAATTTTCAAGCAAACCTGATCCATACCTTGTACCACCCCCTGACTGGGCAAGAGCAGACTTGCCACCTGAAAACAAGGAGATGGGCAAGAAAATATCTGTAGCAGGAATTTAAATGTGTTTCACATTAAGAATGTTGTTTTGGCTAACAGAATCGTTTTTATATTTCACAATTAATAGATCTTGCATCTTATTAAAAATGTAATATTTGGATTTTCAATCCAGGTCATCACTTCCCCAAATATTCCTCAACTCACCTAAACTGTGGCCCCTGCCCCGGTTCATGGATGTTATGTGCCAGTATATTGGAAGCTTTCAGTCAATACTTTTAAATATTCGATGCAGAATATTAAAATGGCTGCTGAAAATCCAGTTATCTTTGCAATTTTGAGCTTCGGGTAGTCCTGAGTCTCAAGCAAATACCTAACTAAATATGGACGTTGACTGCCATCTGGGGAATTCACACATCTCTTTGTTTAAGGATGGACTATCAACAAAGGAACTATAGAATTCCAGCCAGCCTGTGTCTCTGTTTCACCCTGGACAAAAGGGAACATCAAAACTCAATGTCTGTAAGATTTTTTTTATTCATTCACAAGATGTGGGCTTCACTGGCTGGGCCAGCATTTATTGCCCATCCCATGTTACCCCTGAGAAGGCAGTGGTGAGCTGCCTTCTTGAACCGCTGCAGTCCATGTGGTGTAGGTACACCCAAAATGCTGTTAGGAAGGGAGTTCCAGGATCTTGACCCAGTGACAGTGAAGGAACGGTAATATATTTCCAAATCTGGTGCTAAATGATTTGGAGGGCAACTTCCAGGTAGCAGTGTTCCCATCTATCTGCTGCCCTTGTCCTTCTAGATGGTAGTGGACGTGGGTTTGGAAAGTTCTGTCGAATGAGCGTTGGTGAATTTCTGCAATACATCTTGTAGGTGGTTCACACTGCTGTTACTGTGTGTCGGTGGTGGAGGGAGTGAACGTTTGTGGGTGTGGTGATAATTATGCTGACTGCTTTGAGCTGGATGGTGTCAAGTTTCTTGAGGGTTGTGGGAGCTGCACTCATCCAAGCAGGTGGGGAGTATTCCATCACATTCCTGACTTTTGCCATTAGATGGTGGACAGGCTTTGGGAAGTCATGAGATGATTTAATCGTCGCAGGATTCCTAGCCTCTGACCTGCTCTTGTAGTCACAGTATATATATGGCTAGTCCAGTTCAGTTTCTGGTCAATGGTAACACTCCAGTATGTTGATAGTAGGAGATTCAGTGATGGTAATGCCACTGAACATCAAGGGGCGATGGTTAGACTCTCTCTTGTTGGAGATGGTCATTGCCTGACACTTGTGTGGCTTGAATGTCACCAGCCACTTGTCAGCCCAAGCCTGGCTATTGTCCAGGACTTACTGCATTTGGACATGGGCTGCTTCAGTGTCTGATGGGTTGTGAAATGTGCTGAACATTGTGCAATCATCAGCAAACATCCCCACTTCTGACTTTTTAAGGAAATGAAGGTTGTTGATGAAGCAGCTGAAGATGGTTGGGCCAAGGACACTACCCTGAGGAACTCCTGCAGTGATGTCCTGGAACTGAGATGACTGACCTCCAACAACCACAACCATCTTCCTTTGTGCTGGGTATGACTCCAACCAGTGGAGAATTTTCCCCCTGATTCCCATTGACTCCAGTTTTGCGAGGGCTCCTTGATGCCACATTCAGTCAAATGCAGCCTTGATGTCAAGGGATAAACATAAACATTGTCTATGTTTATGCAGGAGTAGGCCATTCGGCCCTTCGAGCCTGCTCCACCATTCATTATGATCATGGCTGATCATCCAACTCAATAGCCTTCTCCTGCTTTCTCCCCATACCCTTTGATCCCTTTCGCCCCTAGAGCTATATCTAACTCCTTGAAAACATACAATGTTTTGGTCTCAACTACTTTCTGTGGTAATGAATTCCACAGGCTCACCACTCTCTGGGTGAAGAAATTTCTCCTCATCTCAGTTCTAAATGGTCTCCCCCGTATCCTCAGACTGTGATCCCTGATCCTGGACTCCCCCACCAATGGGAACATCCTTCCTGCATCTACCCTATCTAGCCCTATTAGAACTTTATAGGTTTCAATGAGATCCCCCCGATTCTTCTGAACTCCAACAAACATAATCTTAACCGACTCAATCTCTCCTCATATGTCAATCCCGTCATCCCAGGAATCAGTCTGGTAAACCTTCGCTGTACTTCCCCTATAGCAAGTACATCCTTCCTCAAATAGGGAGACCAAAACTGCACACAATATTCCAGGTGTGGTCTCAACAAGGCCCTGTACAATTGCAGCAAGACATCCCTGTTCATGTACTCGAAACCCCTGGCTATGAAGTAATGTTTCCCAATTCATCATAGTCAACTGGCACCTCATACCATCGTAGTTTCCTTATTAAGATTCAAGACCCTGGTCTCAGAATCAACTACGTCACTCTCCATCTTGATGAAGAATTTCAACATTTATGATCGTTCATCCCCAAGGGGCCTTGCACAACTAGATTGCCAATTATTCCTTTCTCATTACACAATATCCGCACTAGGATGGCCTGTTCTCTGGTTTCTTCCTCAACCTATTAGTCCAGAAAAATACCCCATATACACTCCATGAATTCCCCCTCTACGGTATTGTTACTAATTTGATTTGTCCAATATATATGCATATTAAAGTCACCTAATACAGATGTTCCATAATTGCATTTGTCTCTAATTTCCTGTTTAATGCCATTCCCAACATCACCACTACAGTTTGGGGGTCTATATACAACCCCCACTAATGTTTTTAGCCCCTTATTGTTTCTCAGTTCTACCCAAACAGATTCCACATTGTCGGAGCTAACAACTTTCCTCACTATTGTGTTAATTTCCTCTTTAACCAGCAATGCAACTCCACCGCCTTTTCCTTTTTGTCTGTGCTTCCTAAATACTGAATAGCCCTGGATGTTCAGTTCCCATCCCTGGTCACCCTGCAACCATGTGAATTGTGAATGCTCCTCGCGTTAAGGCACAAAGCCTTAAGGCTTGTCTTTTTAACATTACTTGTTCTGTTCCCACTATTTTTCACTGAGGCCCTGTTTGATTCTTGCCCTTGATTTCTCAGCCTATAATTTTTCTTATTCCCCTTTCTGTCTTTTGTTCTTGTCCTTGATTCCCGTTCCTCTGACTCCTTGCATAGGTTCCCATCCCTCTGCTATTTTAATTTAAATTCTCCCCAACCACTCGAGCAAATGTCCCCCCTAGGACATCAGTCCCGATACTGACCAAGTGTAACCCGTCCAGTTTGTACTGGTCCCACCTCCCCCAGAACCGGTCCCAATCTCCCAGGAATCTGAAACCCTCCCCCTCACACCACCTCTTCAGCTATGTATTCATCTGATATATTCTGCTATTTCTACTCTGACTAGCAAGTGGCACTGGTAATAATCCTGAGATCACTACCTTTGAGGTCCTACTTTTCAACTTACTTCCTAACTCCCTATATTCTGCTTTAAGGACCTCATCCCGTTTTTTACCTATATAGTTTGTACCAATGCGTACCACAACCACTGGCTGTTCACCCTCCCCCTTCAGAATGTCCTGTAGCCGCTCTGAGACTTCCTTGACCCCAGCACCAGGGAGGCAACATACCATCCTGCAGTCTCGTTTGCGGCCACAGAGATGCCTATCTATTCCCCTTACAGTTGAATCCCCTATACCCATTGCATTCCTACACTTTTTACTCCTCCCCTGTGCAGCAGAGCCAACCGTGCTGCAACGAATTTGGCTGTTGCTGCTTTGCCCTGAGAGACCATTCCCCTCAACAGTATCCAAAGTGGTCTATCTGCTTTGCAGAGGAACCCTGCATTGCCTGCCCAGTCCTCTTGCTCTGCCTGGTGGTCACCATTCCCTTCCTGGCTGTGGACTCTTAGCCTGCAATGTGATCACCTCTCTATCCATGCTATTCATGATACTCTCCACCTTGCGGATGCTCCACAGTGTCCCCAGCCACTGCTCCAGCTCCCAAACCTGGGCTTCCAGGAGCTGCACCTGGAGACAATTCCCACACACAAGCTTGCCCCAGGCACTTGGAAATGTTCCCGGCTTCCCTCAGACAGTAGGAGGAGCACACCACGGCTTAGAGCTCTCCTGCCATGACTTACCCCTTTAAGTTAAATTAAACCTTTTGTAGGATATTTAATATCAAAGAATATAAAATTTTCTCGGACCCTTCTTCCCTGGTCCCTGTTGTTACAGAATATAGCCCTTATAAGTGATGAACCACAAATTAAGACCTTAAAAACTATAAGCATTAAAAGTAGTGAATGCTTACTCGGCCATACTCATGGCACTCAAAGGAAGGAGCTCATTCCTTCCTCACCAAACTCTGTCAGTTACCCTCCTTTCCCAGCACCTTCATCTCCCAAATCCTCTCGAGCTTCTCTTCAACTTCCGACTCCTCTCGCACTCCTTTTCAACTCCCGATTCCTCTCACGCTTCTCTCCAACTCCCGACTCCTCTTTCGTTCCCAGCCTCTGACCTGCTCTTGTAGCCACAGAATTTATATGGCTAGACCAGTTCAGTTTCTTTCCAATGGTAACCCCAGGATGATAATAGTGAGGGATTTAGCAATCATAATGCCATTGAATGTCAAGATGCGATGGTTGGATTCTCCCTTGTTGGAGATGTTTAGTGCCTGGCACTTGTGTGGCATGAATGTTACTTGCCACCTGTCAGCCCAAGCCTAGATATTATCTGGGTATATCTCTCAATGCTGTGTATATCTCACAATGCTGGGTGTATCTCACAATGCTGGGCGTATCTCACAATGCCGGGCGTATCTCACAATGCCGAGCCCATCTCACAATGCCAAGCGTATCTCACAATGCTGAATATATATCACAATGCTAGGTGTATCTCACAATGCTGGGTATAGCTTCACAATGCTGGGTATATCTCACAATGCTGGGTGTATCTCACAATGCTGGGCATATCTCACAATGCTGGGTGTATCTCACAATGCTGGGGATAGAATACAATACTGTATATCTCACTATGCTAGGTACGTCTCACAATGCTGGCTGTATCTCAAAATGCTGGGTGTATCTCACAATGCTAGGAATAGCTCACTATGCTGGGTATATCTCACAATACTGAGTATATCTCACAATGCTGGGTATATCTCACAGCGCTGGGGATATCTCACAGTGCTGGGGATATCTCACGGTGCTGGGAATATCTCACGGTGCTGGGGATATCTCACGGTGCTGGGGATATCTCACAGTGCTGGGGATATCTCACAGTGCTGAGTATATTTCCGGCTGAAAATACAAAGCCTGTGTAATGATTTCCTGGTTTTATTTCAGAATTCCAGCACCTGCAGTTTTGTACTTTTATTTTCAGTGTAATGACTTATTTTAACATCATCGATTTATAATCAGAGACTTTCTGGAGTTGCTGTGCCACATTCGCTTCAGCTGTTGGTCAACATTTTATTACATTACAAATCTGTTCTACCATTCACTGAGATCATGAGACCTGTCTCCCAACTTCATTCCCCTGCCTTGATTCCATATCCCTTCATAACATTGGCTAATAGATCCAACGATCTAAGGATTATTAATTGAGCAAGGTTCTTGCTTTTTGTGGAGCAGAGTTCCACACTTCTAGCAGCCTTTGTGTGCAAGCCTAGCTTATGTAAATCTTCCTCAATTTACAGGCCTGTGTAAAAACGGGATTGTTATCAAAGTGCGCTGGGAGTCCCGGTGTAAATGGAATCTGTCAGATGTTGCAATGTAGCGGATATGGTTTCTATTGGAGGGATCCAGACTCAGAATCCCTTGAGATGTGGAGACGGATGAACCTCTGCACTAAATGCCGACAGCCCTGATCAATTTTCATCAAGCCGTGTGCCTCGTTCCCCACCCCCACCTCCGCTCATGAGCCTATCCAGTGTCCTGGCATTGCCCTCTGAACTTTCTGCCTCAACCAAAACGTCCAATCATATGATGAGCTCTTTGGTAAAACGGTACAGTTTGAACCCACCCCAAATTTGTCAGTCTTTCTCTAACTGACTTTTTGTAATTTCCCATCACATGAAGCTTCTTGCGATCAACCCTCCAGAGAAAGACATTTGCTGAAATGGTCAACTGGACACTCAACTCATCTTAGCTAATTTCTACGTTCTCCAAGTTCTGCCCCTGATAGATCCAAGTCCCAATGTGTCTCTTCACCATCACTATCTCTGTTCCTTTCCAACAGCAACATTTACAAGAATGTTGCCAGGGTTAGAAAAGTGTAGCTACGAGGAGAGATTGGATAGGCTGGGGTTATTTTCCTTAGAACAAAGAAGGCTGAGAGGTGACTTGATTGAGGTGTACGATATTATGAGGGGAATAGATAGAACGGACAGGATAAAATTGTTTCCCTTGATGGAGAATTCTCGAACCAGCGACATAGATTCAAGACAAGTGGCAGAAGGTGTAGGGGGGACATGAGGAAGAACTTTTTTATGCAGAGTGTAGTGGGTGTCTGGAATTCGCTGCCCAAGTTGGTGGTAGAGGCAGAAACTCTACACTCTTTTAAAAAGTACCTGGATCTGCACCTTAAGTGCTGTAAGCTGCAGGGCTATGGGTCGGGTGCAGGAAGGTGGGAATAGAAAAGGAATAGAAAGGTGGGTGTCCTCAGGCTGGCATGGACAAGATGGGCTGAAAGGTCACCTTCTGTGCTGTAACATTTCTATGGTTCTAACATTGTTTAGTTTCACAGTTCAGCAGGTTAATTTTTAAGCATGCTGAGAACAAGCATTTGTCCCCTTACTACTCTTCACAATTTTCAATGCATGCTGGTTAGAATGGTCAAGCTTCTGTAGTTAGTTTGTTTCAAGGCATTTCACAAGAGTGACTATCAAACAAAATTTGATACCGAGCTGCATAAGGAGAGATGAGGACAAGTGAGCAAAAGGTTAGACCAAGTGGTAAGTTTTAAGCTGCCTCAGTAATGGGGGAGGTAGGTAGAGAGGGAATTTCAAAGTTCAGGGCCCAGGTAGCTCTCGGCAGGGCAGTTGCTATGGATTGATGGAAATCAGGGAGGCTCAAGAGGCCAGGATTGAAAGTGGCGCAGATATCGGGGAGGATTGTAGAAGAGGAGGAGAAAGAGAGCTAGCCAGATGTGAGGCCAGAAAGGTGATAAAATATCTCCACTAGTCTGTGTGTTTGCTGATGATGTGGGATTGAGTGGGAGGAGATAATGTTGCTTTGTTGGGTACACATTACATGATTATTTGTTATGGATCATATTGCTGTTTGTGGAAGCTTGCTGTGCTCATATTGGCAACGAAGTTTCCTAGAGTACAGCAGTAAATATACTTCAAAAATTCTTCATCAGCTGTAAAGATCTTTGGCATATCCTGCGGTTGTGATAGGTGCTATAGAAATGTAATCTTTCTTTGTTTCATTTCTTAAACTTAGCTTGGTGCAAGTACTTTTAACTTTGTTCAGTTATCTGCAGAGTAATGAGGTCAGATTCTGTCCTGTTCATTATTTCTGATCATCTCACCTTGATGCTGTGGTTTGTGAACACACTGGAGACAGAACAGAGACTTTTGTGTCTCCTGGGAGTGAATAAAATATGGGAGCAGAAAAACTCAAAGATGGACTAGAAAGTCACAAAACTGGAATAAGCCATTTAAGCCGGTTAGAAACTCAATCCTGAGTTGATAACTTCTGCTGGTAAATGCTGTCAATTGCCAAACACATTTCAGAGTGGGCAGTGTGTCTCAATGCACACAATGTACTCAATGGTTAGACTGAAGCTAAACGTCACTTGATGATTGTGTGGTTGGACTTTATCACAGAGGTGTCAGTCCCTCCAGCTGTCAGAAGATGGAGCTTCATACTCAATGTTGTCCCATTGTTTGACTCCCCATCACCTTGTCTATCTCAAAAGGAGTTGGAGAGATGTTAAAATTGAGGTGAGTCAAGCAGGATTAAAATCTTTCTACAATTTCATGCCGAATATCTTAGGACTGACAACAGAATGGTTCAGAGCATGAGGACATTGTGCTAAGCAGCAGAACAAACCAGGAATATGATGATAGACACAGATGCCATTTTTTTATTTATAATATCTGATCTCTTTGAAACACATCAACCTTGTGAACAATTGTTAACATTTGATGGTAGAGAAATATAATAAACAGTGAAACACGCCAAGCTTAAAATGTTTCTACATTTCCATGTCAAGTACCTCAGGAATACCAATGGAATGATTAGGTGGCAAGGAAGGGGTGAAAATGTTTTAATATAGCGCAAGATGGACAATAACAACTTAACGGCCTCATTGTTATTCCTGGCCCGTGATATAGGAAGATTGGAAATTGAAGCAGGAGCAGGCCATTCAGCCCATCGAGCCTGCTCTGCCATTCATCTAGATCATGGATGATCTTCTACCTCAATGCCATTTTCCTGCACTAAACCTTTGATGTCATTAATAACGGGAAATCTATCAATCTCTGCCTTAAGCATATTGAATGACTGAACCTCACAGCCCTCCAGGGTTGACAGTTCCAAAGATTCACCACCCAAAGATTCATTAGCACCTCCTTCTGCGAACTGGTGTCAAATTTTGTTTGATAACACTGCAGTGAAGCCCATTGGGATGTTTTACAATATTATAGGAACTATTTAAATGCAATCTGGGCACTTAGAAAAACACAAGGTAATTGGGAAGCAATACTTGTGTAAGGGAGATCATGTTTAACCAATTTATTACAGCTCTATGAATGAGTAACATGTGCTGGGGATAGAGGGAAACCTGTAGACGTGCTGTAGTTGGATTTCCAGAAGGCATTTGATAAGGTGCCACACCAAAGATTATTGTGGAAAATAAAAGCTCATGGTGTAGGGGGTAATATATTAGCCTGGATAGAAGGTTGGCTGATTGGTGGAAAACAGAGAGTATGTATTAATGGGCCTTTGTCTGATTGGCAGGTTGTGATGAGTGGAGTCCTGCAGGGGTCTGTGCTGGAGCCTCAACCTTTTACAATTTATATCAATGACTGAGCTGAGGGGAGTGAAGGCATGGTAGCTACATTTACAGATGACACAAAGATAGGTAGGAAACATTGTTGTGAAGAAGCAGACTTAAGGAGTTTGCAGATGATATAGATAAGCTGAGTGAGTTAGCAGAAACCTGGCAGATGGAGGATAATGTGGGAAAATGTGAAGTTTTTCACTTTGGCAGGAAGAATAAAAAAGCAGTGTATTACTTAAATGGGGAACAACTGCAGAATTCCAAGGTACAAAGAGATCTCGTTGTTCTCGTGCATGAGTCACAACAAGTTAGTATGCAGGTACAGCAGGTAACTAAGAAGACTAATAGAATGCTATCCTTTATTATGAGAGAAATTGAACATCAAAGTAAGGATGTTATACTTCAGTTACACAGCACATTGGTGATATCACATCTAGAATACGGTGTGCAGTTTTGGTCTCCTCATGTAAGGAATGATGGAAATGTGTTGGAGGTGGTTCAGTGGGGATTTACTAGATTGATACCTGGAATGAGCGGGCTGTCTTATGAGGACACGTTGGTGTCATGGAACTATTAACATATATAATATTTTCGAAAACATTTTTCTTTTAAAATAGAGGCTTAGTTTGCGGGCATGTCTTAATGGGATTAAGGCCAGCTAGTCTGGGTTGCTTTGACATGTACTAGGTTTGATATGGAAGGGAGATAATGTGCATTTGCATTTTTTGAATGGAACATTCAAGTAGTGGGGTGAAGATTAAAGCCGTTCTAACAGCTACCAAGCAATGTGTTTATGTCAGTAATAAAATTGGTAATATGAAAGGGGTTTCATTGTTAAAAGGTGATGTTGAAAGAGGTTGTTGATACAATGAGAATTAACATTCAGTGGGGCTGGTAGGTATAATTTCAGTAGGTTTCGGGTATGCAGGGCAGAGGCAATGTAAGACCCAAGAGCAGCTGCAGGCCTCCAAGTGGCTCCACAAAGAAAAGAACCTCATTTTGAATTCATACGGTGAAAATGCTTTGCCTGGTGTTTGATTAAGTCTATGGCTTGCTGTTGCCTTAATAGATATTAGTTTGAGAATTTGTTAAAAGTTGGGATAGTAGTAATTTGTAGCCACGTGTAGATATATTCTAACCTATGTAAATTAATAAAATGTTTCATTTTATTTAGTGTAAAACCTTGCGAATTAGTGGTCTGATTCCTGAATTTAGAGTTGCATCTCAAACATAACACTTAAAATAATAGGTTATGACAGTTGTTTGAAGTTTCCCTCTGGGATTTTTAAAAATAACTTCGCTTTACCAACTGCATCGGTCATAAGAGTTGGCCAGACTGGGCTTCTTTCCACTGGAGTTCAGACGAGTGACTTGACTGAAGATATAAGATCCTGAATGATATTGACAAGGTTGACATGGAAATGATGTTATCCCTTGTGGGTGAGTCCAGAACTAGGGAGCACTGTTCTATGATTAGGGATTGTCCTTATAGGGCAGAGATAAGGAAAAACTTTGTCTCACAATGGGCTGTGTGATATTTAATTGTATTTTAAATCCTAACGGAGATTTCATCCCATCCTTGGATGAGGTTTCATCAAAAATGTAAAGCCCGCCTGGGCAATTGGACCCTCCGCTACCCATGAGGTTGGACAGGCCACGAAAAATCGCTGCCAATTGGGCTGTTTCTGTCTCAGAAGGCAGTGGAAGCCGTGTCACTTAATATCTTTAAGGCAGAGATAGATAGATTCCTGTTAGGCAAGGGGATCAAAGGTCATCGGGGTAGATGTGTTTGTAGAACTCGAAACACAAACAGATCAGCCATGATCTCACTGAATGGCAGAGCAGGTTCGAGGGGCCAAATGGCCTACATCTACACCTATTTGGCATTTATGCAACTAGACACGTGAGGGAGAAAGGCAAAGATAAATAAGCCTGAGAGACAGGTTCAACATTATTTCTGGCTAGGGATTTCATCTTTGAACTATTTTCTCTTTCTGCAGGGAAGGAATTTTCGAACAGGATCCAGGAGAGTGGTTAACCAGCCGCGTGAACTCGGAGATATCAAGCAGTACAAGATGGGATCGGCCACACAGTTTAAACTCATCAGCAGAATTCCAAAATGGTAAAGCTCAAAAATATTGTCAGCAAATTTACATTCATACTCGAATATTGTTCGAATCATCAGGAGAAGGTGATAAGGAGCAAAGCAAACCAGGAAAATGATGATGGACGCAGACACCAATTTTTTTATTCTTAATTTCCACTCTCTTTCAAGCCCATGGCTTTTGTGGACAACTGTCAGCACTTTATAGTAAGAGTACAGTATTCCAATCAAAGGGAAGAAGAACCCAATAGAGAGATTGTAAATATTTAATTTTCTGTCCTCCGACAGCATAGGATAATGTTCGAAACACAAGGTGTCATTCTCTTTGTCTTTACTCAGAACCTGGGAGTGTATGTAAAAGCCGCAGACAGGAATCTCCTTGATCCAGATGAGAGCACTGATGAACACTGCAGCCTTCCTGGTGTGGAAGAATTTAAATTTCAGAGGGTAGGCCACAGCAAGGAAGCGATTAATGGAGATGAAGCAGAGGAAGCCAATGCTGATGTAGATATTCTGGTAGAGGAACAAACCACTTAGTAGGCAGAGTGTCCGGGAGAGGACCCAGTCATCGTGCTGCAGCATATACTGAAGCCAGAAGGGCAAGGAAATGAGATACAACAGGTCTGAGATGGTCAGATTACAGAGATAGATTCCCAGCTCGTTCCTCTGACTGATCTGCAGGTAGCTGTGATACAGGGACAGGAGATTAGTTGGCAGGCCGATGATGAAGACAGCAATGTAGACTGAGGGAAACAGGGTTTGGTGGATACTGTGGTCGATAGAACAGTTGGTCATCGTTCAACACAATACTGGAACTTCTTTTTCTAATAAATATTATTTTATCTGTTCCTGAGGACTGTGTCAGTGTGCAGTTCTGATGCTTGTTTATTAATTCTTCTTTATTGAAAAATTTTCCCCTGCAGGAAGGAATTTATCCAACAATAGAATCATTGAACTGAACAGCACAGGAAGAAGAGAAGGTAGATTTGTATCACTAAAGTATCTCTCATGCCCCAGAATGTCCTCACCATCAATAAAATACATTTTGAAGTACAACATTGTTAGTACAGGAACCAATTTGCACACAGCAAGCTCCCAAAAACAGCATGTCAGTAATGACCAGATAGTACATTTTGATTATGCTGGTTGAGGGAGAAATGTTGATCCAGGCCATTGAGGAGAATAGTGCAATTTGATAATTTCAGAACTCTTGTAGCTCATCTCTTTAGCCTTGTGGATCCAAGTGAGATTCAGTTGCATATATCATTGAATCTTACAGCATAGAATGAGGCTATTCAGCCCATTATACCTGTTGTCTTTGAAAGAGCTATCCAATTAGACCCACTCCCCTCTGCTTTTCTCCCACAATCCTGCAAATTTCTCCTTTTGAGTTTTTATCCATTTCCCTTTTGGCAGTTACTATCGATTCTGCTTCTACCACACTTGCAGGTAGCAGATTTCAGTTCAGAACAATTCACTGCATAAAAATTGCCCACTGATTTTTGGCAATTTGCCTTCAATCTGTATCCTCACATTAACCTCCCTTCTGTCACTGGAAATTGTTCCTCTATATTTGCTCTGTCAAAATCGCTCATATTTCAAACACTTCTATGAACTCTCCCCTTATCCTTCTGTGCTCTAAAGAGAACCACACCAGCTTCTCTCTCAATATATGTAAAAACGAAACATACTAACCAGTGAAATAAATCAGTTGCTTGTAGTCTATAAGGAGCAGCACCAATGCCTGTAATCTGACTGATTGATTGAATTGTACACCTTGAAGTTCACCGTCTCTTTTCGCTTGTTAGAGTTGGGTAACACTGATGTTTTCTCCCTTAGGTTTACACTGGGTGCGATAGAACTGAGACTGGGCTGGAGGGTGTTCGGTTACAACGCGAGGCAGGAAAAGATTGGACTTGTGAATGCAAATAAGGCAGCATCAGCTGCAAAGTCCTTGAGGTCAAAGGCAGAGAAACCACGGAGACAATAGCAACATCTTGATGTCTCAAGCAATGCTCACCTCCTGTGTTCAATGAGGAGCCCTTTGCAGTCACTATACTGAAAACTCTACAATGCACTGAGCTCCATGGAGCACATAGAGGCAATGGAGAAGGTGCAAAATTACATTTACAAGGATGATATCAGGAATGAGAGGTTATTCCAATCAGGAAGGACTAAGCATTTTGAGGTATTTCCTCAAGAAAAGACAAGGCTGAGGGGAGAAAACCACATCCAAAACCACATGTACTTCCTGTTTTATTCACAACCTGAAGATCAATTTGTTCAAAGAAGAAGCATATTGCATTTGAAACGTTCACTCAGTTTATCTCTCCACAGAAGCTGCCAGAGCTGCTGAGAATTTCCAGGACTTTGGGGTTTTATGTCAGATGGGCTGCATCTGCAGCATTGTGCTTTTATTTTCTGTGTAATGAATTATTTTAACATTATCGATTTATAATCAGGGACTTTCTGGAGTAACTGTGCCACATTTCTTTCAGCTGTTGGTCAACATTTTATTACATTATGAATCTGTTCTGCTATTCACTGAGATCAAGAGATCATTACTGATCCGTATCCCAACTTCATCCACCCGCCTTGGCTCCATATCCTTCCATAACACTATCTATCGATCTGAGGATTATTATTGTGAATTGAGCTAGAATTTATTGCTTTGTGTGGGACAGAGTTCCAAACTACTACCAGCCTTGGCGAAGACGTATTTACTTTATCTCTCCTGATTGGTCTGGCTCTGGCCTTGTGGTTATCTCCTACTTTACCCACCCACAGACAATCTCTGTATGTCGCCTATCAATTTCCTTCAAACTGATTAAAGACTCTGTAAAATTTCTCCTTAACCTTTTCTAATGCAGGGAATGCAAGTCTATTTTATGTAAATCCTCCTCAATTTACAGACCTGTCTAAAAACAGGGTTGTTATCAATGTGTCCCTGTGTAAATGGAATCTGCCAGATGTTGCAACGTAGCGGATATGTTTTCTATTGGTGAAATCCAAACTCGGAAGCTCTTGAGATGTGAGGCGTGTGGATGGAATGAGCCTCTGCTCTAAATGCCGACAGCTGATAAATTTTCACCAGACCCTGTGCCTGGTTCCCCACCAACCCCCACCCATGAGCTTCTCCAGTATCTGCGCACTGGCATCAGTTAGGTGCCAGTCTCTGCTCAGTCATTGAGTTCACAGCAGTCTCCACAGAACCATGTTGTGCCCTCCTTCGTGACCCCCAAGTGATGATCGTTGGCCCTATGCTGACTGTATTGTTCCCTGTTCCCGTCCCCACTGTTCCCACTCCCCAGCTGTACATTACCTCTGATTAGCTGGCACAGAGTGTGAGTGTTGGTGCACTGGGGTTGACAGATTGTCCTTACCACGCTGTGTAGCCTGGATATTTAAGAACAGTAAAGATGTCCGGGCTGAACAAGCAATCTAGTTAAGCAAGGTACTCATTTTGCTCTAAGAGTTGCCATGACGCTATTAACATATATAATATTTTGGAAAATATTTTTCTTTTAAAATAAACATTTAGTCTGTGGGTATGTCTTATTTGGATTTAAACCAACTAGCCTGAGTGCTTTGACATGTATAAATTTTGATATGTAAGAGGGACAGTGTGCATTTGCATTTTTTGAATAGATGAAGAACATGGATAAAAACTGACACCTTTCTAGCAGCTACCAAGCAAAATGTTTATATTACTAATAAAATTGGCATTATGAAAGGGGTTTCATTGTCAAAAGGTAACGTTCAAAGAGACTGGCGAGACGATGAGAATTTGAATTCAATCAGTGGTGGTAGGTATAACTTCAGTAGTTTTTGGGTGTGCAGAGCAGAGGCAATGTAAGATCAAATGGCAGCTGCAAGCCTCCAACTGGTTCCACAGTGAATATAACCTCATTTTGAATCTGTAAGGTGAAAATGCTTTGCCTGATGTTTGGTTAAGTCCATGGGTTGCTGTTGCCTTAATGGAGATTAGTTTGGGAATTTGTTAAAAGTTATGATAGTAGTAATTTGTAGCCATGTGTATATATTTTAACCTGTGTAAATTAATAGAATGTTTCAATTGGTTTAATGCAAAGCCTCGAGAACTGATGTCTGACTCCTAAGTTTAAAGTCACACCTCAAACATGACATTTAAAATTATAGGTTCTGACAGTTGTTTAATGTTTCCCTCTGGGATTTTTTAATAACTCTGCTTTACCAACTGCATCAGTCATAACAGAGTTTATTTAATCTCTCCTTCCTTTTCCACTCCAGAGGCAGTGACTACATACATGAACATGTCCAACTGAAAGAGAGAAGGCTCTTAAAATGCAGATGTGGTGGATTATTTAGAGCCTGTTAACTTATTTACTATTGTATATGGATCTGCTGAGAGGAGTGAGCCAATCTTGCCTTGCATTTAACATTAGCAGCAGCACCAATACCCTCTGGCCCTTGTGTTGACCCCATTTCTGAGCATTATGATCGAGACAATTATTTTCTGCCAATATTAGTTTTTCCTGTGTAATGTCAGTTAACCTAGTTAGATTGTTTCATTACTCTCAGTGCTTTTTATAATTTTGTCTTTGTGAGTGGTCTTCTCTGTCTGAGCCTCTCTGAATAATATTAATGGACCTCACACTCATTGCTTACAGAGTGAATCAAATGGTGAGATGCTGTAGACACATGGAGTATATTTCGGGTTAGAAAATAGAAAATATCATGATGTTCTGTCCAACTTGCTGGGATTTTGCTCAATATTTGAGTGTGATACACCAAGAACAATGTCAATAACTTGCATTTATATAGCACTTCTCATGAGCGAAGCAGCACAAGTTTAAAGGTTTTACCTGTGATATACTCACTCAGTTTTATAGGGCGTCTTAACCTGCGAATTGCAAAGAACGAATTGATGACTCAGCCAATAGTTTATTTGTATGCACGATTGCAGATTGAAAACAGACTCAATTAAATTGAGTATAGGAATGATTACAAGTTAACAGATTGAGAAAGAAGAGGCAATTGGAAATTAATAAAAATGCAAAGCTGCTTTGTTTCTACTCTCAATAAATTAATGCTTCTAAAATATATAGCACCAGAATGCTCAAATTTGTCTCCAGTAATCAGTTTTACAATTGCCCCAAAGTGTTGATTGCAGGTCTGCTTCCAACCCAATGTCAGGAATCTTCCTGTTGGCTGCAGGAAAGGTCTCTGGTGTTTCTAATCTCTTACACCCAGTTTTACAGGTATACCTGAGTTGTCTCACTGACAGAGCCATACTGCCCTATGAATTTCTGCTTAAAACACAATGTCCAACCATATGATGAGCTCTTTGTTGAGACCATAGGGTTTGAACCCACCCCAAATTTGTCAGTCTTTCTCTAACTGTCTTTCAGTAATTTCCCATCACATGAAGCTTCTTGCGGTCAAACCCTCCAGAGAAAGACATTTGCAGATATGATCAACAGGACATTCAACCCATCTTAGCTAATTCCTACGTTCTCCAAGGTCTGTCCCTCATAAACCTAAAAACCAATGTATCTTCACCAGCACTATCTCTGTTCCTTCCTGACAGCATTATTTAGTTTCACAGTTCAGCAGGTTTATTTTTAAGCAGGCTGAGAACAAGCATTTGTCCCCTTAATAGTGTTCACAGTATTCAATGCATGGTGGTTAAAATGGTCAAGCTTCTGCAGTCAGTTTATTTAAAAGTTCCTTTGCCATTTGACACAAGGATTTTCACAGCAATGATGATCAAGCCTTGATTTGCTCCTGAACCACATGAGGAGATGTTAGGACAAGTGAGCAAAACGTTAGGTCCAAGTGATAGGTTTCAAGATGCCTCATTAATGGCAGGGAGGTAGTGAGGGAATTCCAGAGTTCAGGGCCCAGGTAGCTGAAGGCAGGGCAGTGACTGGTGGATTTTAATGGAAATCGGGGATGCTCAAGAGGCCAGAATTGGAGGCGCTCAGATATCAGGGAGAGCTGGAGAAGAAAGAGAGCATAGGAGATGAGGCCAGGAAGGTGATAAAACATCTCTACTGGTCTGTATGTTTGATAACGATGTGGGATTGAGTGGGAGGAGATAATGTTGCTTCATTGGACTCAGCATTAGGTGATTATTTGTTATGGATCATATTGCTGTTTGTGGAAGCTTGCTGTGCACATATTGGCAGCCATGTTTCCTAGATTACAGCAGTAACTACACTTCCAAAGTACTTCATCAGCTGTAAAGAACGTTGGGACATCCTGAGGTTGTGAAAGGCGCTTTAGAAATGTAATCTCTTTCTTTGTTTCCTTTCTTAAGCTGAGCATGATACAAGTACTTTTAACTTTGTTCAGTTATCTGCAGAGTAACGAGGTCAGATTCTGTCCTGTTCATTATTTCTGATCATCTCACCTCGATGCTGAGGTTTGTGAACAGACAGGAGACAGAACAGAGTCTTTCGCAACTCCTGACACTGAATGAAATATGTGAGCAGGAAAACTAAAAGATGGATTGGAAAGTCACAAAACTGGTATGAGCTGTTTAAGCCGCTTAGAGCCTCAATCCTGAGTTGATAAATTCTGGTAAATGCTGACAATTGCAAAAACATTTCAGAGGGGGAAGTGTGTCTCAATGCACACAACGTACTCGCTGGTTAGGCTGAAGTTGCAACTCGCTTGACAATTGTGTGGTTGCACTTTATCACAGGGGTGTCAGTCCCTCCAAGTGTCAGAAGAGGGAGCTTCATACTCCGTGTTTGTGTAGTAATTATAGGCCTGAACTTCCTGGTGGGCGAGTAGGGGGGGCAGGCCCTGCTCGCTGACGCAGAAAGTGACACCCGGTGATGTTGGGCCTGTGTCCCGACTCAGCTGGGTATCATTCCGTTCATCAGTTAGGTGGGGGGAGGGCAAGGGAAGAGCCCAGGCAGCCTTCGCATTTATCATGAAACCTCATCCACAGGCAGGATGGGGTTTCTTGAAGTGTTTGAAGATCCAATAAAATTTTCCATGAAGATTCATTAAAATGGCACTGTCACATGAGGGGACATGTCTGAATCATTTTTTTTTTTAAATTTTAATTCTTCATAATCAAACTAACCTCCCTGAGGCAGTTCTGTGCCTCAGGGAGATTTCTGCGCTCTATTGTGCACAGGTGTGAAAGAGCACAAGCCCCAACTCAGCCTCCTCCACCCCCACCCCCACCCCCCACACAGGGACCGCTCAACACTTGCAGGCGCGCGTCACGCAGGGCGAGCCTTAATTGGTCCACCGACATAAAATGGCAGCACGCAGCCGATCGCAGGCATTAATTGGCTGCGTGCCTGCCCACACCCACTCCCACTGAACACCCCCCCCCCAACGGGGTGAAAATTCTCCCCATAGTTTTGATAAACGTAGGACTGTAGCTTTAAGAATAATTCTGAATTGTAAGATCACATGATCAGTATAAACCAATCAGATTGCAGTGCACGGAGCCTCTAGGAGACAGTTCTTTTAGTTATAGAGTGAGATACACACATGTAGCTGCTGTCTTGTAAATATAGTTCAATGTTCCCACCAAGAAAAATTACCTGGTAAATCAACTCTATAACAAACTGGTGATAAGGATAAATCTGATCTGGTGCTATCCCTCGCCCAGAGGTTGTGAGTATCTGAGATAATTAAAAAGAAAGGAAGATATACTCATCCGAGATGCCACAGTTTAGCAGAATCGATTCCTTTCAGCAAGCCACAGACGACTGGTCACAATATCTAGAACGTCTTCAGTTCTACTTTCAAGCCAACAAAATTATGGGGGAGGAAAAAAGGAGAGCGATTCTCTTAAGTCTTGTGGGAGCCTACAGTTTGATTCAAAGCTTGACAGCCCCCAATGTCCCTGGTTTGAAGACCTTCAGTGAATTATTCGACCTTACTAAGGGACATTTTCGATCCAAACCCTCAGCCACAATGCAGAGGTTCAGGTTCAATTCACAGAATAGAGCCCCAGGGGAGACCATTGCTACCTACGTGTCGAAATTAAAACAACTATCGGAATATTGTGATTTCGGTGAAACCCTGAATGATATGCTCAGGGATTGTTTGGTCTGTGGTGTGCAGGAGGACGTTATTCAGCGAAGATTGCTGGCTGAAGTGAATTTTGATTTTGAGAAAGCGCTGAAATAGCGCTTGCGATGGGAAGCGCTATAAGGGATTCGCAAGTGATTTGAGGTGTGCAAAATGGTGCTGTTTTCCTAGTTGGGTGGAACGGTCAGTTAAAAGTGGCACAAAAAGCCAGGACTCTGCTGTGAAGCGAGGAACAGCTCCCGCTAACCAAAAATTTAGAAGAAACAGCTCAGCAGAAGGTTCAAAAATTAAATGTTATCCACATAGAAACAGTTGTACTCCTAACAATTGGCGATTCAAAGAGTTGGAATTTTTTTTGTCACAAAAGTGGGCACATATTGAAACATTGCAAAGCAAGATCAAAACAGGCTTCCAGGCGACAAGCAATGTCAAATGGAGTGTATAGCATGGAAGAACCAGAAACAACCAATTCTGACATTTATTCCTTATTCAACATAAAAGTTGGGAAGACAGAGCCAATCACTGTCACATTGCAAGTGAATGGTAAACCCTTAAAAATGGCAGTAGCCACTGGTACTTCTACCACCGTAATAGTCGAACACACTTTCAGATATTTCAGTAAAAGTGCTCGAAAATTACATTCGGAACAAGCTTCTGCCAAGTTGAAAATGTACACAGGCGAAGAAATCCGGGTAAGAATTATGACCAGTGTACCTGTTAGTTACAGACACCAAACAGCACAGCTACGAGTGATGGTATTAGAAGGCAGAGGGCGAAATTGGTTAAGGGAAATTAACCTTAATTGGCCAGTGAGTTAGAAAAGGAACAAGGCAAGATACTTCAGAAAGAGCCTGGTGGGGGGTGGTGGTGGGGGGGGTGGGGGTGGGGTGGGGGGGGGGGTGGGGGGGCGGGGGTTGTCCAAGGACTGCAATTGGATGAAAAACGAGTGTGTAACCATTCAGCAACTGGAAGAAATGAAGACTGTCTTAAACAACGACATGGAAGGACAACAGAAGAAACCCAGGGAGACTCTGCTGAATAACAGGGTTCAAGATGAAGTGAGTGAGCTTCGCAAAGAAAAGGAAGATGTGTTTAAATACCTTCAGGCACTACAAGGACCCCTCAGGTCAAAGTTTGTACCTCTGAAAAATTAGGAAAAGAAGCAGGAAGAATTTAATGTCTCTCTGAACAAGCTGAAGAACCAGTTGGGCCGGGAAGATGCAGTACGTTAAAGATTCCAGGAAGAAGCCAACAGATACAAGAGGGAGACAGGTGAGCTGAAGAGTCAGGGTGAGTGAAGCTAAAGGGGCCTTGAAAGCAAAAGTCATAGGACTTTCCAAGATGGGAGTAGAAAATGAGGTCATGGGTCGCTTAACTACCAAAGTAAGGCAAGCTGAGAATTCAGCTGAGAGAAGTTTGGCTGACAATGAAGTTGAAAGGAAGGCCAAGATTAAACTTTGCGGTAGAAAGAAGACGACAGAAAGGAAGAAGGTTCCAAAAAGACAATAAACTTGTAAGGCAGGAATGAAAAAGTTAACGGGTGAATCGTTGGAAACTAAACTTACTCGTTTCCTATTTCACCACAGAACAAAACCCCTCTGTCCCCCACCCCCATTACGACAGGTGCAGCACCTGCAGAGGGGTGATGGTGGTGTAGTGGCATTGTCCCTAGACTAGTACTCTAGAGGCTCAGGGTAATGCTCTGGGGACCTGTGTTCGTAATCCCACCAGGGCAGATGGTGAAATTTGAATTCAATAAAAATCTGGAATTAAAAGTCTGGTGATCACCATGAAACTGTTGTTGATTGTTGTAAAAACCCATCTGGTTCACTAATGTCCTTTAGGGAAGGAAATCTGCCACCTTTACCTGGTCTGGTCTACATGTGACTCCAAACCCACAGCAATGTGGTTGACTTTTAAATGATGACTCAACAAGGACAATTCAGGTTGGGCAATAAATGCTGGCCTAGCCAGTGATGCCCACATCCCATGAACGAATAATAAAAAAAGGTGACTCATGATTTGCATAGTTGTGAGTGAGAATTTACTGTTGGAGAAGTGGTATATGTAAGGAATTTTGGTGGAAAGCCGAAGTGGTTACCTGGTAAAGTAAGCTCTGTGACTGGGCCATTGTCGTACCCCGTGGAAATGGAGGGCTGGATCACCCGTAAGCATGTGGATCATTTAAGAAGAAGAGAGATACCCCAACAAAATGATGTTCCACCTGTAACCATTGCTGAACCTTGCTCAACCAAGGACTGAAATACCTGATGTCTCTGTTGGAGTGAAAGACACTGAACTGCCTGTGCCTAATGAGGTACCTGATGTTAATGTGGTTCCAGAGAACGTGGTTCCTGCAAAAGAATCGGAAGCCGTAGAGCTGCAACGTTCCATGCGGATCAGGACACCATCTGAAAGACTGAACATGTAATTTCATGACCTGTGTAAATATTGTAATGTCATGGGATAAACATCCTTGTAAATACAAAGTGTACAAAAAAAATTAAAGAGGGAGGAATGTAGTAATTATAGTTTTGACAAAGGTAGGACTGTAGCTTTAAGAATAATTCTGAGTTGTAAGATCACAAGATCTGTGTAAACCAATCAGTTTGCAGCATTGGGAACCTCTAGGAGAGAGTTCTTTGTTAGTTATAGAGTGCGATGCACACATGTAGCTGCTGCTGCTTTCTTGTAAATAAAGTTCAATGTTTCCACCAAGAAAAGTTGCCTGGAACATCAACTCTATAACAGTGTGGCTCCCCATCACCTTGTCTATCTCAATAGGAGTTAGAGAGACATTAATACCGAGAGGACTGGAGCCAGGATTAAACGTTCCTATGATTTCATGTCAAATACCCCAGGAATGACAACAGTATGGTCCAGACCATCAAGAGAATGTGATAACCAGCAAAGCAAACCAGGAAAATGAAGATGGACTCAGATATCAACTTTTGATTTGTGATTTCTAATCTCTTCGAAGCCCATCCACCTTATGGACAATTATCAACACTTTATGGTGAGAGTAGAGAAATAAAATAAATGGGGATGCGTGTCACGGTTAAAATGTTTCTACAATTCCACGTCAAAAACCACAGGCATACCAAAGGGATGATTAGGTGACAATGAAGGGGTGAAAATATTTCAAAATAGCATAAACTGGAGAGGAACAATTTAGTGGCCTCAGAGTTATTTCTGGCCTGTAATTTAGGAACACAGGAAATAGGAGCAGGAGTAGGCTATTCAGACCCTTGAGCCTGCACAGCAATTCAACTAGATCATGGATGATTTTTCTACCTCAACACCATTTTCCTGCACTATCTCCTTGATGTCTTTAATAACTAGAAATCTATTGATCTCTGTCTTGAACATACTCAATGACTGAGATTCCACAGTCCTCCACGGTTGAGAATCCCAAAGATTCACCAGCATCTCCTTATGTGAATCGGTGTCGAATATTGTTTCATAATGCTGCAGTGAAGCATGTTGGGTTGTTTGACCGTTTTAAAGGTGCTATTTAAATGCAAGCTGTTGAACTAGACGAGTGAGGGTGAACGGTAAAGAAAACGAGCTTGAGATGCAGGTTCAGAATTGTTTCTAACTGGGGATTTGATCTTCAATCTCTTTATCTGCAAGGCAGGAGATTTGTAACAAGTTTGAAGAACCTGGCTAACTTCCTGTGTGAACTCGGAGATATAAAGCAGTACAAGATGGGGTCAGCCACACAGTTTAAACTCGTCAACAGAACTGCAATGTGGTAAAGCTGCCAAACTTCCTTAGCAAATTTACATTCATACTCGAATATTGTTCGAATCATCAGGAGAATATGATAAGGAGCAAAGCAAACCAGGAAAATGATGATGGATGCAGTCATCAATTTTTTTATTCTTAATTTCCTCTCTCCTTGAAGTCCACGGACCTTATGAACAACTGTAAGCGTAAATGAATAAAATCAAAGGGAGGAAGAACCCAATAGAGAGCTTGTAAATATCTTTAAATATCTATCCTCTGATTGCATAGTACAATGTTCGAAACACAAGGTGTCATTCTCATTGTCTTTACTGAGAACCTGGGAGTGTATGTAAAAGCCGCAGACAGAAATCTCCTTGATCCAGATGAGAACACTGATGAACACTGCAGCCTTCCTGGTGTGTAAGAATTTAAATCTCAGAGGGTAGGCCACAGCGAGGAAGCGATTAATGGAGATGAAGCAGAGGAAGCCAATGCTGATGTAGATATTCTGGTAGAGGAGCAGAGTATGCAGAGTGCCCGGGAGAGGACCCAGTCATCGTGCTGCAGCATATACTGAACCCAGAAGGGCAAGGAAATGAGGTACAACAGGTCTGAGATGGTCAGATTACAGAGATAGACTCCCAGCTCGTTCCTCTGTCTGATCTGCAGGTAGCTGTGATACAGGGACAGGAGATTAGGGCAGAGATTTAAAGTGAGTTTCAAAAGAAGCAATTGTGATGTGAGTAAAACCTTTGTCACACAAATAGTCCAGGTCTGGAATGCACTGCCTGGGAGTGTGGCGTAGGCAGGTTCCACTGAGATGTTCATGAGGGCATGAACAACATAGAACCTTCTCCCCATAACCTTTCAACCCCGTTACTAATTAAAAATCTGTCTATCTCTTCCTTAAATTTATTCAGCGTCCCGGCATCCATTGTTCTCTGAGGCTGTGAGTTCCACAGATTCACGACCCTTTGAGAAAAGTAATTCCTCCTCATCTCTGATTTAAATCTACCACCTCTTAGCCTAAAACTATGGCCTCTCGTTCTAGAATGCCCCGCAAGGGGAAACATCCGCTCCACGTCTACCTTGTCTATCCCCTTTGGCATCTTATATATCTCAATTAGATCTCGTCTCATCCTTCTAAACTCTAGCGAGTATAGGTCTAAACTGCTCAATCTCTCCTCATAAGACAAGCCCGCATCTCTGGAATCAATCTAGTGAACCTCCTCTGAACCGCCTCCAAAGCAACTACATCCTTCCTCAAGTAAGGGGACCAAAACTGTGCACAGTACTCCAGGTGCGGTCTCACCAATGCCTTGTACAGTTGCAACAACATTTCCCTGTTTTTATATTCTATTCCTTTAGCAATAAATGCCAAAATTCCATTTGCCTTCCTTATTACCTGCTGTACCTGCTGTGACTAGCTTTCAGCGATTCATGCATGAGGACACCCAGATCCCTCTGCACTGAAGCATTCTGAAGTTTCTCTCCATTTAAATAATAAGTCACCTTTTTATTCTTCCAACCAAAATGGACAATCTCACACTTACCCACGTTAAACTCCATCTGCCAAATTTTGGCCCATTCACCTAACCTGTCCATATCCATTTGTAAATTTATCTCTTCATTGCAACTTACTTTCTCACCTATTTTGGTGTCATCTGCAAATTTAGCTGCAGTACCTTCTATCCCTGAATCCAAGTCATTAATATAGATTGTAAATATTTGGGGCCCAAGGACCGAACCCTGTGACACCCCACTAGCTACAGCTTGCCATCCAGAAAAAGACCCATTTATCCCGAAATGATTATTTGAATAGAAACAATGTGCAGGGGTATGGGGAAAAGGTAGGGCAATGGCACTAGGTCATAATGCTCATTTGGAGAGCTGGTGCAGACACGATGGGCTGAATGGCCTCCTTCTGTGCCGTTAAAATTCTGTGAATCTGTGAATCTGTGAATAGTTGGGAGGCTGATGATGAAGAAAGCAATGTAGATGGGGGATGGGGAACAAGGTCTGGTGGACACTGTGGTTGATAGAACAGTTGGTCATTGTTCAACACGATACTGGAACTTCCTCTTCTAATAAATATTCTTTTACCAGTTCCTGACGACCGAGTCTGTGAATTTATTAATTCTTCTTTCCTGAACTTTTTTCCTTGCGGGTAGAAGTTATCCAACAAATGAAACATTGACAATCAATGCAGACAATGACATGTCACTGTTGTAAAGATCACAGGCAATAGTGAGCATCTAACACGGAGGCTGTACTTTTTCTCCTTCAACCTTACACACAGTGATATCATCGTGCTGTCACGATGCAACTTCTTAAAGGTACACATCATTGCATTGACATGCATACAATATCACAACAGGAAACAGAGCAGCCAATTTGCACACAGAAAGCTCCCACAAACAGATAATGTATTTTGATTAGGTTGGTTGATGGAAAAATGTCGATCCAGGGCACTGGGGAGAATACTGCAATCTGACCATTTCAGACCACTTGTAGCTGTTTACCCTTGTGGATCCAAGTGAGATTCAGTTGCATATATCATCGAATCTTACAGCACAGAATGAGGCTATTCGGCCCATTGTACCAGTGGTTTTTGAAAGAGCTATCCAATTAGACCCACTCCCCTCTGCTTTTCTCCCATAGTCCTGCAAGTTCCTCCTTTTGATTATTTATTCATTTATCTTTTGGAAGTCACGATTGATTCTGCTTCTACCACACTTGCAGGCAGCACATTTCAGTTCAAAACAACTCACTGCACAAAAAATCTTCTCATCACCCCCCTGGTTTTTGACAATTTGCCTTAAATCTGTCTCCACAAGTTAACCACCCTTCTGTCACTGGAAATTATTCCTCCATATTTACCCCGTGAAAATCGTTCATATTTCAAACACCTCTATGAAATCTCCCCTTATCCTTCTGCGCTCTAAAGAGAACCACACCAGCTTCTCTCTCAATATATGTAAAAACTAAACATACTAACCAGTGAAAGAAATCAGTTGCTTATAGTCTATAAGGAGCAGCACCAATGCCTGTACTCTGATTGATTGAATTGTACACCTTGAAGTTCACCGTCTCTTTTAGCTTATTAGAGTTGGGTAACACTGATGTTTTCTCCCTTAGGCTTACACTGGGTGCGATAGAACTGAGACTGGTCTGGAGGAAGTGCAGTTACAACTTGAGGCAGGAAAAGGCTGGACTTGTGAATGCAAATAAGGCAACATGAGCTGCAAAGCCCACATGGTCAAAGGCAGAGAAACCATGGAGACAATCAATGCCAACATCTTTACATCTCAAACCATGCTCACATCCTGTGTTTAATGTAGATCCTATTGCAGTCACTATACTGAAACCTCTATAAGGCATTGAACTCCATGGAGCACATAGAGGCATTGGAGAAGGTGCAAAATTACATTTACCAGGATGATACCGGGAATGAGAGGTTATTCCAATTAGGAAGGACTGAACAGTTTTAGGTATTTTCTCTGGAAAGGACAAGGCTGAGAGGTGACCTGAGAGTTGTCATCAAGATTAGGAAAGGGTTTGGTAGGGTAGACATAGCAAAAATGTGTCCACCTGTGGGCATGACCAGAACTAGGAACCATCAATATAAGATCGTTACTAATAAATCCAATCAGGAATTCAGGAGGAACTAGAGAACAGTTAGAATGTGGAACTCACTACCACTAGGGATTGTTGAGGTTAGTATTAAAGGTGTATGTGAGGGGAGGATAGATAAGCACATGAGGGAGAAAGAAACGGCAGGATATGTTAATAGGGTGAGATGAAGAGACATTAGAGGAGGCCCATGTGGAGCAAAAACAATGACGTGAACTATTTGGGCTGAATGGCTTGTTTCTGAGCTGCAAGATTTATGGGCTGGATTTTCCTGTCCCATCGCGGAGCCTACCCATGTCGGGCAGGATTTTAAAATTCCAGGATTCCCGTCCTCATTCCCATCACCAGCAACCTTGAGCAGTGCTGGATAAGGGTGCAGGTCATGAGCTTGCAAGGAATTGTCCCGTCATTTTACCAGCTCCAATGAGAGGTGGGCATTTCAGACCCACCCACAATTTTCATGGAGTCAGACTGGCTGTCGAAGAGGACAATGTTCACACCGGCTCAAAGGCACCATGAACCATGGGGAATCCCTGTTCTTGAGTCAGGAACCTTTTGGTAAATTCAAATGTGGTTGACAAGTTCACTTTTCAGGATATAATGCTGTATGAGTATAGTGAAATTCAGATTTTACTGTGTCAGTTCTCTGCCTTCCTTTTATGTTTTCATTTAATTTCAGCTCATTCATCTGTATGACTCTTTCAAAGCTTTGACAGATGTCTGAACTCTTTGAATTGCAGCTCAGGCCTCTGACTTTTTCAAAGCTGAGCCTCCAGCTGACCTCAAAGGCTCTAAGATATTCAGCACGAGAGGCTTTGTCGCCATAGTTTTGGATGAAAATCTCATGAATTCATGGCTGAGTTCAAACCGCTAATCACAGAATCACAGTGCAGAAGAGGCCCTTCAGCCCATCGAGTCTGCACCGACGCGTGAGGAACACCTGACCTACCTACCTAATCCCATTTACCAGCACTTGGCCCATAGCCTTGAATGTTATGACGTGCCAAGTGCTCATCCAAGTACTTTTTAAAGGATGTGAGGCAACCCGCCTCCACCACCCTCCCAGGCAGCGCATTCCAGACCGTCACCACCCTCTGAGTAAAAACTTATTTCCTCATATCCCCTCTAAACATCCTACCCCTCACTTTGAACTTTTGACACCTTGTGACTGACCCTTCAACCAAGGGGAAATGCTGCTCCCTATCCACCCTGTCCATGATCTTGTGCACCTCAATCAGGTCGCCCCTCAGTCTTCTCTGCTCCAACGAAAATAACCCAAATCTATCCAACCTCTTTTCATAACTTAAATGTTTCATCCCAGGCAACATCCTGGTGAATCTCCTCTGCACCCCCTCCAGTGCAATCACATCCTTCCTATAATGTGGCGACCAGAACTGCACATGTACTCCAGCTGTGGCCTCACCAAGGTTCTATACAACTCCAACATGACCTCCCTACTTTTGTAATCTATGCCTCGATTGATAAAGGCAAATGTCCCTTATGCCTTTTTCACCACCCCACTAACATGCCCCTCCACCTTCAGAGATCTATGGACACACATGCCAAGCTCCCTTTGTTCCTCAGAACTTCCTAGTGCCATGCCGTTCATTGAATACTTCCGTGTCAAATTACTCCTTCCAAAATGTATCACCTCATTATTTTCAAGGTTAAATGCCACTTATCTGTCCTTTTGGCCATCCCGTCTATATCTTCCTGTAGCCCAAGACACTCAACCTCATTAACCACCCAACCAATCTTTGTGTCATCCGCAAACTTACTAATCCTAACCCCACATAGTCATCTATGCTGTTTTTATAAATGACGAATAATATGGTACACAGCACAGATCCCTGTGGTATGCCACTGGACACATGCTTCCAGTCACTAAATCATCCTTCTGTTATCAACCTCTGTCTCCTACAACTAAGCCAATTTTGAATCCACCTTATCAAATTACCCTGTATCCCATGTGCATTTGCCTTCTTTATAAGTCTCCCATGTGGGACCTTGTCAAAGGCTTTGCTGAAATCCATATAAACTACATCAACTGCACTGCCCTCATCTATACACCTGGTCACTTCCTCAAAAAATTCAATCAAATTTGTTAGGCATGACCTCCCTCTGACAAAGCCATGCTGACTATCCCTGATCAAACCTTGCCTCTCCAAGTGGAGATAGATACTCTCCTTCAGAAATTTCACCAATAGTTTCCCTACCACTGACGTGAGACTCACTGGCCTGTAGTTCCCTGGCTTATGTCTACAACCCTTCTTGAATAGCGGAACCACATTAGCTGTTCTCCAGTCCTCTGGCACCTCCGCTGTGGCCAGAGAGGAATTAAAAATTTGGGCCAGAGCCCCTTTGATCTCCACCCTTGCCTCCCTCAATCATCCAGACCTGGAGATATGTCTACTTTTAAGCCTGCCAACACCTCCAATACTTTGTCACTCCCTATATCAATTTGCTCAAGAACCTCGCAGTCTCTCTCCCTGAGTTCGATACCTTCATCCTCATTCTCTTGGGTGAAGACGGATGTGAAGTATTTGTTCAACACTCTACCGATATCCTCTGGCTCTACCCATAGGTTGTCTCCTTGGTCCCTAATGGGCCCTACTCTTTGCCTGGTCATCCACTTCCCATTGATATACTTATAGAATATCTTGGGATTTTCCTTACTTTTACCTTCCTCATGTTCCCTCTTTGCTCTCCTAATTGCTTTCTTAAGCTCCACTCTGCACTTTCTGTACTCCACTAATTTACTTCCCTTGTACCTGCTAAAAGCATTTCTTTTCCTTCTCATCGTAACCTGAATATCTTTAGTTATCCATGGTTCTCTGGGCTTGTTACTCCTCCCTATCACCCTAGAGGGAACATGTTGAGCCTGTACTCTCCCCCATTTCCTTTTTGAACACCCCCCACTATTCCTCTGTAGATTTCCCCACAAGTAACTGTTCCCAGTCTACCTTGGCCAGATCCTGCCTTATTTTACTAAAATCTGCTCTTCCCCAATCCAAAACATTTTTTTGCAACTTATCTATTTCTTTGTCCATATCAAGCTTAAACTGTTGTGGTCGCTATCACTAAAATGCTCCCCCCCCCACCACCTCAGCCACCTGTCCGGCTTCATTCCCCAGAATTAGGTCTAGCAATGCACCGTCCCTTGTTGGACCCTCTACATATTAACCTAAAAAGTTCTCCTGTACACATTTCAAGAAAACCACTCCATCCAAGCCCTTAACACGACATCTATCCCAATTAATGTTGGGAAAGTTGAAATCACCTAATATAATTACCCTATTGTTATAGTTTTTACACACCTCTGCAAACTGTGCACATATTTGCTCCTCAATTTCCCACTGACTACCTGGGAGTCTATAATAAACATCTAATAATGTGGCTGCCCCTTTTTTATTCCTAAGCTCTACCTACAAAGATTCATTCGATGCCCCTCCAAGATATCATCTCTCCTTACTGCAGTAACTGACTCCTTAACTAATAATGCAATGCCTCCTCCTCTTTTACCCCCTCCCCTGTCTTGCCTGAAGACTCTATATCCCAGAATTTTGAGCTGCCAATCCTGCCCCTCCCTCAACCACATCTCAGTGATGGCTACTATATCACAACATGTCAATCCTCACCCTTAACTCAATCCATTTTGTCTGTAATACTCCTGGCATTAAAGTAGAGGTCATCCAGCCTTGCCTCACTCCCTTGAAGCTTAATGCAGCTGTACTCCCTCTGACTTGATTGTTTTACTGTATTATGATGTGTCCCTATTCTGCTAACATTCCGTGTCCCCTCCCCCTGCCAAATTAGTTTAAACTTCTCCCGACAGCACTAGCAAACCCACCTGCAAGGATGTTAGTCCTGCTCTGGTTCAGATGTAGACCGTCCCACTTGTACAGGTCCCACCTTCCCCAGAAACGGTCCCAGTGATCCAGGAATCTAAAACCCTCCCTCCTGCGCCAACTCTTAAGCCACATGTTCATCTTCACTATTCTCCTATTTCTGAGCTCGCTAGCATGTGCCACTGGGAGTAATCCAGAGATTACAGCCCGAGAGGTCTTGCTTTTTAGTCTACTGCCTAACTCCCTGAATTCTTGATGCAAGACCCCATCCCTTTTTCTACCTATGTCATTGGTACATGTAACATGACCTCTGCCTTATCACCCTCCCCCTTCAGGATGCCCTGCAGCCGTTCAGTGACATCCCGGACCCTGGCACCAGGGAGGTAACACACCATCCTGGAGTCACGTTGACGGCCACAGTAGCACCTATCTGTTCCCCTGACAATAGAATCCCCTATTACTATTACTTTTCCTCCCTTCCTCCCCTCCTGTACAGACAGGCTGCTTGTGGTGTCAGAAGCTTGGCCCTGTCCACACTCCCTGGAGGAACCAACGCCCTCATCAAAATGGGATACCGATTTGCGAGTGGGACCCCAGGCGACTCCTGAACTACCTGCTTGTTTCTCTTGGATTGCCTGGTGGTCACCCATTCCCTTCCTTCCTCAAGTCCCTTCATCTGCGGTGTGACCACCTCTCTAAACGTGCTATCCACGATGCTCTCAGACTCACGGATGTTCCACAGTGTCCCCAGCTGCCGTTCCAGCTCTGAAACGCGAGCTTCCAGGAGCTGCAGCTGAACACACTTCCTGCACATGCTGGTCCCGGGCACTGGAAATGTCCCCGGCTTCCCACATGGAGCATGAGGAGCACACCATGGCTTTGAGCACTCTTTAAATTCAAAATGACTCACCATGACTTAACTCTTTAAATTAAACCTTTTAAATCAATTACTCTAGGGCCCTTCTTTCCTGATTCTCGTTAATGTAGAATATACAAACTATAAACCACAAAAAGACCTTAAACTATAAGCGATAAAAGTAGGAAATACCCAACCTTACCCACTACTTACCAGTCATTCCTTTCCCTTGTAGCCTCCACTGCTGCAGCAAGGCAAGACCACTCTCTGAAGATTTAGGAAGTTGGATAGCAAAGAAAAAATGCAAAGAGCACCTTGTCCCCTCTGCACCAAATTCCCACCGTGCACCAAATTGTCAATGCCCACACTCACTCTGGCTGTGTCTCACTCAGGATGAGGTCTCTCCCCTATTCATGTGCAATAGAGTTATATCAGCAGGAGTTGTTGATGCAGATGCCAATGGCCCTGTAAAGTTAATTGTTTTAACAACAATATGTGGCTTCAATAAGGTCAAGAGATTTAAGTGGATTTTGAACGACTGTTTATCTTGGCAGAGTTATAAGGCCTAAATAGGATTATGTTTTTAAGTGGTTTTCACATTCGATTTGTTTATCTTGGCAGTTTTATGATCTCTTAATACAATTATGGCTTTTGTCAAGAGCATTTTGAATGACAGTTAATTTTGGCAATTTTATGAGCATCGCAGTGACTTCCCAGCATTACTATAGGGCTCCTGAGTTCTGCACATAGTAAATACCAGGTAATTGGGTATTGAGGGGTACAAGGGAATATGGGGTGAAGGTGTATGAGAGTATAGAGGAAGTATGGGGAATATGGAGTACTGAGAATGTAACTTCTTTCACTTCCTGCTTCATGGTTGCTGCTTGTAGAGACTAACTCTCTCCCTGTGTTAGATCAGCTAACTCAGTAACTACCAGACCTGTAGCCTAAGGCCCACATATTGCATAATACATTGGGCTGGATTTTCATCTTGGAGTTGGGAATTGGGAGTTTGGATATTTCCTAATGTCATGATCACACCTCCTTCCTAGGAAGTGCCCACGCACACTATCTTCATGGTGGGGCGGTGGGTAGGTGGGTGAGCTGGAGTTGGGGGCTACCCAACTGCCAATATTTACAATTGGCCACAGAGAGATCCTTTTGTATCATTCACTGTGGTGGGAATGAACTGATCGGGGCCAGCATCAGCCCCTCCCTCTGTCACCAGAATGAGCCTTCTTAGTTCTTAGTTGTTGCAAAGCTTGAATTTCTAATAATCGCCAAATGGAATCATAGCCCCAGTACATGTATGATCTCTGGTTAGGAATGCTACGGAGTTTTAACTCCATGGTATGAGCGCTTGTTTCTCAACAGGGTCTCCACCCAGAAACCAGGCTCATTGTTAGGTTTGGCTCCGCACTGGGTGGGGAACTCTCCAGAGGAGGCCACAGTCTGGGAGCAGAAAGGGAGTCCACAGCTTGGGATAGAGGTGCAGAGGGAGCTATATCGTGGTTTGGAGGCTGGGAGTGGTGATCACAGGGACCTGCAGAGAGTTTTGGGTCACACTATGGTGGCTGGGAATGGGGTGGGGTGGGGGGGGCGGTGGGTGGTGGTCAGTAATTGAGGATTGGATGGGATCAGTGATCACAGGGTGGTGAGTCTGATCACAGGAGACAGAATTTGAGAAGTGGGGACAGGGTGTGTGGAATTTGATCACAGGAAGGAAAGTTGCTTGAAGAAAGCACTCATGTTCCTCTTGGCCCACAAGCAGTGCTGGAAAAGCACTTACCTCTTCCATGTAGCAGTCCTCATCCCACTTCAGCTGTTGGGTTTCCTGAGGCTAAGGGAACCCATCCGGCCTGGGTTAAATTTAAGATGTTTCAAATTTAAAATGTAAGATTCAAATATTTAACTGACGATCCCCCTCCTTGCTGCCAATTGCTTAACAGCACATCAGCCACCCTCCCCCTCCCCCACCTCATCCCTGACAAAACAGTAACTGGATGGGTTTGAGGTGCATTGAGTTCAGCTTTGAGCTTTTGATTATTTTGTATTCCCTCAGACCCTGATTAAAGTACCCGTCATACAGCTGAACAGCACAGAAGGAGGCCATTCAGCCTGTCATGTATACAACAGCTCTTTGATACAACTATCCAATTCATTCTTTGCTTGTGGAAATGTTGACTGAAGACAACAATAACAACAGTTTGATTTTATATAGCATCTTTAATGTAGTCAAACATCCCAAGATGCTGCAGAGGAGCAATATCGAGCCAAATCTGACACCAAACCACATGAGGAGTTATTAGGATAGGTGACCAAATGCTTGGTCAAAGAGGCAGATGGTAGGCAGCATCTTGAGGAGGTGAGAGAGGCAGAGATGCAGAGAGGCCTTCAAGAGCTTTGGGCCTAGGACCCTAGATGCCTGAAGGCAATGGAGGAATGAATAAAATCAGGGGCGATTAAGAGGCCAGAATTAGAGTCCAAGTTCTTGGACTCGAACTCAAGTTCTGTCGAAGGGTCATGAGGACTCGAAACGTCAACTCTTTTCTTCTCCGCCGATGCTGCCAGACCTACTCAGTTTTTCCAGGTAATTCTGTTTTTGTTTTTATCTAAAGGAGATATGGCTGTGAAAGCAGGTTTTAGTAAACACCTTGTCAAGCACCAGGAGAGAAATGGAAAGCAATGAAGGCGAACAAGGCAAAAGAGAGATACGGAAATCTTGTCGCAGAGACAAACAAGGTGAATTGTTTGTTGAGGGCATGAGGTGGGAGGTTAGGAGAACATTAGAATGGCCAAATCTAGAGGTAAGAAATGTGGGATATGTGTAAGGAAGGAGTTCAACACAATTGTTTTAACTATGGAGTCCTAAATGCAGGACAGCTCTGGAATGATTGGAATGATTTGAGACCAGCTTTCTGTCAATTGTCTAGGCATCTGCGTCCACCACCTCTCACCCCCACCATCTCCTGATGCCATCATGAAGTATATAAGTATTTCTAATGTCACAAAATAACTAATAGGTGAGGAAACCCATCTTATTTCATCCATCCAGAACAAGGCTACATTCCCTTGATCGTTTTGGAGCACATATTCCTGGCTAATCTTCTTAGCGCAGTGTTGAGGGAGCGCTGCACTGTTGGAAGTTCCATCTTTTGGATGGAAGCCCCATTTTCTAAAATGGAATTGAAAGTTTCCACGGCGCTATTACAAAGAAGAGAAGGAGATCTTTTCCTTGGTGTCCTGACCAAATTTTATCCATCTACCAACATCACTAAAGCAGATTACCTGGTTATTATTGCTGTTTGTGGGAGCTTGATGTACATTAATTAGTTACTGTGTTTCTTACATCACAAATGTGATTATACTTCAGTGGATGTGAGGTGTTTTGGATGTCAGCAGTGAAAGGCGCTGTATAAATGATTCTTTCATAAATGATTCCAGGTCTGTCATCTCCATGACATTGACCAGACTCCACCACATCCTGTGTTGATCATTCCTTTCATGCAGACTGCCCTTATGATCTCAGTGCTAGACTTACCTTTCGCTAGATTGAACTGAAACAAACAGAGCAGTAGAAATCTAGAACTCTCTCTCCCATAAAAGGCAGGCGGAACAAGTGAAATTTTCCAGACAGAGATGGATAGGTTTTGTTTCGTGACGGTACCAGGGAAACTGGAGCAATTGGGATTCATACTTACATTCCCTTTATGACATTCTTACATGTGGACATTCAAGGTCATCTCTCAGATTCCCACTTTTTACATTGAGAACAGTGAGTTTCTCCGGCTTCTCATTCCCACTGAAACTCTAGATCCTGATTTAAGTCCTCTGGCTCTTTTCTACATGGCCTCCAGTGTGTCTCTGGAGAAAATACTGAAGGTGAGTTATGTACCGTGTAACCAGCATCCCCACTGCCTCCTATTCCACTAGATAGTTGATGTGGCCTGGCTGACTGATACGCTGAATTGGTTGGGCATTTTGAATGTTGAGATCTCTTTCAGCTTCCTCCTCAGCACAATCTATGAAACGCCCCCTACATTTGCTTCCTGTATGCAATATCGAACTCACAACAACATTTGCCATTGGTTTGCATACTGACATGTTTCACTCAGTTCACTCTGTAATATCTGAAATTACACAGTTTGGCTAATTTCATATAGTATTACAAACACAGAAATGGATCATTCAACCTAACTGGTCGATGCTGGTGTTTATGCTTCACTCGATCCTCCTCCCATGCTTCTTCAAACCCTTTCAACATTTCTCTCTATTCTTTTCTCCCTCATGTACTAATCCAGTTTTCTCTAAAGGCATCCATGGTATTTCACAGAAGCACAAAATCTGTATATATCTGTAAAGATACATGTGTGGATGATGGAGTATTATAATGTAGTTCATGTTGTTTAATAAATGTTTATTCTTTTGTTAAAAGTTCATCAGCTGACTCCTGTGACTCTGTTCAGTATCCATCCTCCACGTTTCTAAATAAAAAATAAAAGTTAGGATCTATCAAGCCTGGGATTTGGCTTGTCCAGCAGTAACATCAGCTGGGATCATAACGTACTTGATCACCTATCAGCTTCCTCTTTTCAGCCAGAGAAAAGCAGTGGGGCCATTTACAGCAAGAGATTGTGAGAAGAGCCAGCAGGGCCATTAACAATGAGAGAGTGAGAGGAGCAGCGGGACCATTAACAGTGAGAGAGCGAGAGAAGCAGTGGGGCCTTTAACAGTGAGAGAGCGAGAGGAGCAGTGGGGCCATTAACAATGAGAGAGTGAGAGGGGCAGTGGGGACATTAACAGTGAGAGAGTGAGAGGAGCAGCAGGGCCTTTAACAGTGAGAGAGTGAGAGGAGCAGTGGGGCCATTAACAATGAGAGAGTGAGAGGAGCAGTGGGGCCATTAAGTGAGAGAGTGAGAGGAGCAGTGGGGCCATTAACAGTGAGAAAGTGAGAGGAGCAGTGGGGCCATTAACAGTGAGAGAGTGAGAGGAGCAGTGGGGCCTTTATCAGTGAGAGAGTTAGAGGAGTGTGGTTTTTAACTGTGAGCGAGAGCGAGAAGAGTGAGAGACCATTAAAGAGCTGGAGAGGGAAAAGAACACAGAGAGCAGCTGATTGGTGAGTAGGATTAGTGAGTATTCCTAGCCTTTAAAGTAAACGTAAGGTCTTTAGTTTGTGTTTAGGTCTCTAGCCTATTTTTCTCTTTTTCTTATAGATAGCTTGTTACATATATGATCGATACTGGTGTGTATAAAAAAATAATTATACTAAATTGTAAAGAGCAGTGATACGAGAGTAATTAATTAATAAATTAAATAAAATACAATAGCGATGGCAGGACGGGTGATGTGTTGCTGCTGCAGCATTTTATTTACCCTAAGCCAGTTTGCCCGTGGCTCAGGTAGTAATCCCGAGATTATTACCTTGAAGGTTCTGCTTTTTAATTTAGCTCCTAACTGTCCAAATTATTTCAGCAGAACCTCCTTTCTGGTCCTATCAATGTCGTTGATACCAACATGGATGATGACAACTGGATCCCTCCCCTCCCACTCTAAGTTTCACTCCAGCCCTGAGGAGATGTCCTTAACCCTGGCACTGGGCAGGCAACACAGCCTTCAGGACTCATGCTCATGGTTGCAGAGAACAGCATGTATCCCCCATATTATACTGTCCCCTACCACTACTACATTCCCATTTCCTCCCCCCAGTTGAATGTTTCCCTGTACCATGGTGCCGTGGTCAGTTCGCACATCCCTCCTGTAGTCCCCGCTCTCATCCACACAGCTTACAAGAACCTCGTAACTGTTGGACAGTTGCAGGGGCCGAGGGTCCTCGAACGCTACCCCTGGGCCCCCATACCTGTTTCACCTGCAGTCACTCCCTCCTGTCCCTGATCACAGACCAAAGTTGAATGACCTAATCCGAGAGATGTGACCGCCTCCTGGAGCAAGGTGTCCAGGTAACTTTCCCCCTCCCTGATGTGGCACAATGTCTGCAGCTCGGACTCCAGCTCCTTAACTTGGATCCGAAGTTCCTCGAGATGCAAACACCTGGTACAGATGTGTGCGCTCTGGATCACCTTGGTGTCCAGCAGTTCCCACTTAAATGCGTGGCTCAGAGTTTGGTGTGGGAGGAATGGGTTTCAGTTCCTGGGGCACTGGCATCAGTACTGGGGTAGAAGGGAGCTGTTCCAGCAGGATGTTCTTCACTTGAACTGTGCTGGGACCAGTGTCCTGGTGAATTGAATAACTAGGATTGTAGCGAGGGCTTTAAACTAAATAGAAGTGGAAAGGTTTCTGGAGAGGGGATACATAGACTTATAAAGCAAAAGGATATGACAGGGCAACTATTTAGGTAATGATACCCAGAGTATAACAGAGTGTACAAACATAAAAAAAAACAGCAAATAGGATCAAAGGGGGAAAAATGGTAAAAAGGCAAAACTAATGGCTCTTTACCTAAATGCACATAGTATTTGGAACAAAATAAATGAATTAACGGCACAAATAGAGGTTAATGGGTATGATCTTATAGCCATTACGGAGATGTGGTTACAAGGAGATCAAAGCTGGGAACTAAATGTTCTGGGGTATGTAACTTTTCGAAAGGACAGCAGAAAGGAAAGGGGTGGGGTAGCTTTGTTAGTATGAGATAGAATAAGTATGATAGCAAGAAAGGATCTTGTATCATGGCATGTAGAATCCATATGGGTGGAGGTAAGAAATAACAAGGAGAAAATGACACTAGTGGGAGTAGTCTATATGCACCGACAGTAGCTATACTGTAGGACAGAGAATAAATCACGAGATAACGAGGGTGTGTAAAAAAGGCAGCAAATTATTCGTGGGTGACTTTAATCTTCATGTAGATTGGGAAAACCAAATTGGCAGAGGTAGCCACAAGCAAGAATGCATTGAGTGTATTAGGGACAGTTTCCTAGAATAATATGTTGTGGATCCAACCAGGGATAAGGCTATTTTGGATCTGGTAATGTGTAATGGGGCAGGTTTAATAAATGATCTCAGAGCAAAAGATACTTTAGGAAACAGTGGCCATAATATGGTAGAATTTAGCATTCAGTTTGAGATTGAGAAACTTGGGTCGGAAACAACTGTACTAAACCTAAATAAGAGTAATTACAAAGGAATGGGGGCAGAATTGGCTTGAGTGGACTGGGATAGGATTTTAGTAGAAAAAAACGGCTGTTGAACAATGGCAGCCATTTAAGAAAATAGTTCATGACTCACAACAAAGATATATCCCAGAAGGATTCAAGGAAGGGGATAAACCAACCATGAGTAACCAAGACAGTTAAGGATAGTATCAAATTAAAGGAAAAGACATACAATGTGGCAAAGATTAATGGTAAGACAGAGGATTGGGAAAGTTTCAAAAACCAACAAACGATGACCAAAAAATAATAAAGAGGGAGAAAATAAACATTGAGGGTAAACTAGCAACTAATGTAAAAACGGACACTAAGACCTTCTTTAAACATATAAAAAGGAAGAGAGAGACCAAAGTGAACATCGGTCCCTTAGAAAATGAGGCTGGGGAAATAATAATAGGGAACCAGGAAATGGCAGAGGAGTTGAATAAATACTTTGCTTCATTCTTCACGGTAAAAGACACTAATAGCATTCCGAAAATACTAAATAATCAAGGGGGAAAAGAGGGAGAGGAATTAAATACAATAACTATCACTAGAGAAAAAGTATTAGGGAACTAACAGGGATAAAGGCCAATAAGTTCCCAGAAACTGATGGGTTGCATCCTAGGATATTAAAGGAAGTAGTAACAGAGAAATTGGATGCATTGGTAGTAATCTTCCAAGAACCCTTAGATTCTGGATAAGTCTCAGATGATTGGAAAACTGCCAATGTAACATCCTTATTCAAAAAGGGAGGGAGACAAAAAACAGATAACTATAGACATCTGTCATTGGGAAAATGTAATAGCAGAGCATTTAGAATTTCATAATTTAATCAAGCAGAGTCAGAATGTACAATCGTCAAATTTGCAGATGATACAAAAACAGGTGGGAAGGCAACTGGTGAGGATGACACAAGGAGTCTACAGAGGGATATAGGCAGGTTAAGTGAGTGGGCAAAAAGGTGGAATACAATGTGGGAAAATGTGAGATCATGCACTTTGGCACGAAGAATAGAGAAGCTGAATATTATTTAAATGGAGAAATGCAGAAGACTGCAGTACAGAGGGATTTGGGGGTCCTTGTGCATGAATCCTAAAAAGTCAACATACAAGTTCAACAGGTAATAGGGAAGGCAAGTGGAACGATGGCCTTTATTTCAAAGGGAATGGAGTATAAAAATAGGGAAGTCTTGCTGAAACTATGCAAGGCACTAGTTAGACCACACCTAGAATACTGCGAACAGTTTTGGTCCCCTTATCTAAAGAAAGATATACTGGCATTGGAGGCAGTCCAGAGAAGGTTCACTAGGTTGATTGTGGGTATGGAGGGATTTTCTTTTGAGGAGAGGTTGAGCGGTTGGGCCTGTACTCATTGGAGTTTAGAAGAATGAGAGGTGACCTTATTGAAACATATAATATTCTTAGGGGGCTTGGCAAGGTAGATGCTGAGAGATTGTTTCCCCTTGTGGGAGAGTCTAGGACCAGAGGGCATAATCTCAGAGTAAGGAGGTGCCCATTTAAAATAGAGGTGGGGAGGAATTTCTTCTCACAGAGGGTAGTGAATCTGTGGAATTCTTTACCGCAGTGGGCTGTAGAGGCTGGGTTGTTAAGTATATCCAAGGCTGAGATAGACAGATTTTTAATCAGTAAGGGAATCAAGGTTTATGGGGAAAAGTCAGGAAAGTGGATTTGAGGGTTCTCAGATCAGCCACGATCTCATTGAATGGCAGAGCAGACTCAATGGGCTGAATGGCCTACTTCTGCTCCTATGTCTTATGGTCTTAGAAAAGAGCCCCAGCCTGTTCAATCCTTCCTGATGGGTAGAAATCTCTTCACAATTGATCAGATTACATTGATTAGACATGAGCAAATCAGTTTGCCTCAGCACCAAAAGTCCTTCGATCATTCCTTCCCAACTCCCTCACCCTAGCGTATCTCCCAGAAAGTTTCCTGATCAGAATTTCCACCCCATGGATAAACTGCATGACTCACTGCTCAAAGTGAAGTATTGTTTGTGTTTGATGCTTTTAGGCACGTAAACCAAGTCAAACTTTATTCAAAATACATTTGACAAACTTTATTTAATGTTGAAGTGACAAAGTTATTACAATTTAATTAAACATAAGTACATTTCATATTGATAAAGCGTGGTACAGAAATAAAACCTTTAAATAGAGTACCCACAAAAATAAACTGTTTATTAAAAATGCCAGCATAAAAGACTTAATCAAATTGGCCTACATCATTCCGCTTTCAGATTCTTTAGACTTCAGTTGGTCCTAATCCTGAGCCCGCCCAGGAGGTATAAGTCAGAGGAGTTTGGGGTGATAATTGGTCATTTATTTTGCCTCCCCCTGCGTTGGAGTGCATGGTCAGCACTCGGCAACCGCCCCCTGATCAGCAGGACAGCAAATTCTCATCCTGTAGCTCACTGCTGTTTGTGGGAGCTTGCTGTGCACAAAGTGACTTCCATGTTTCTCTACATCACAGCAAGGCCTGGATTTTCAAAAAGTACATCATTGGCTGTGGAGCACTTTGGGAAGTTGTGAAAGGTGCTACAGAAATTCAAGTTCTCTCTTTGTAGCAGCAGCCATTGACTGCATTGTGTCAGCCTACCCTCAGTCAGTAGCTCTCTCTCCCCTCTGAGTCAGAAGGTTGTGGATTCAAGTTTCAAGTCTTACTCCAGAGACTTGAGCACAAAATATAGGCTGACACTTCCAGAGGGAACTGTCATCTTCCTGATGTTGTGAAAGGAGTGATATAAACCAAGTCATCACTGTCTTTGATATGGTCTTGGTAACAAGCCTGAAGTTCTTGTGTGTAAACTGTGAAGAACCAGGGGGAGGTCAAAACGAATGGACAGTTTCCAATGATGATATTGTCGAAACATTTTGATACACTGAGTTTGTTAGAAACGTTCTTGGCAGGTTTTACTGCCTATGGAATTTTTGACATTCCCAAACCTATTACTCAATGTGTGTAAGATCCTGAGGCTCAGCGGAGACTTTGAGAATAACTTTCTAATTATCTGGAAAGGAACATTGTAAGGGAGGGTGGAATGTGACTCAGGATAAGGCAGAAATTTCTACATCAGTAATTGTTTGATTGGCTGTCAGTAAATTCCGATCGATAATGTGGGAGGAAATTCTGAAGCAACTGAGAATCGCTGGCTAAATCGGAGGAACTCTGCAGATTTTTCAGGGGTAGGTCGTGTTAAATCAATGTTGCGAAATGATGGAATTGAAGAAATAGGAGAGAGGATGGTCTAAGTGAATGAGATTTCTATGGAGTTTCAAAAAGCATTGATACGTAAACCTAACAACCTCTTGGAAGCCAGCACCTGCGTAACACAAGAACTAGCATCTTACTTTTTTTTATTTGCTCACAGTCTGTGGATTTCACAGGCAAGGGCAGCATTTTTTGCCCATCCCTAATTGCCCTTGAATGGATTGACTTGCTGGGCTATTTCAGAGGGCAGCTGAAGAGTCAACATAGGCCAGACCAGATAAGGATGACAAGTTTCCTTCCCTTTAGGGCACTCATGAATCAGGGCTCATGGGTTATAACTATTGGATATAGTTTCACGGCCATAATTACTAAGACCAGTTTTTAATTCCGTTCATTGAACTTAAGTTCCACCCACTGCTGCGGTGGGATGTGAACCCATGACCCCAAAGCCCCAAAGCATTAGCCTGGGCCTCTGGAGTGCTAAGCCAGTGACATCACTACTACACCACCACCTCCCCCTTAGCAACTGACCTTCTGAGCTGTGTCATTAACTTGAGACTTGGGCTGGAATTTTCTGGCCCAATTATAGCGGGGGCGGGGCTATAAAATGCAGCATTCCATTCTAAACTCCATCGACTTCAGCAGGAACGTGAAATCCCGCTGCCGTGGAATTCCACCCTTGAACCCTGTTTCTCTCTCCACAGATGCTGCCTGAGCTGCTGAGTATTTTCCAGCACTTTTCATTTGAATTTCTGATCTCCAGCGCCTGCGGGTGATGTGCATTGGCTCCTGAGCTGTGTCCTTCAGAGTCTCCAGTTCAGATGAAGGGTCGCAGCTTAAATGTTAACCTGTCATTTCTCTTTCAGATTTTGGCTGACCAGCGCTTCATGCCCAGCATTCTCTGTGTTCATTTCATTGAATTTTACAGCAAAGGAACTGGCCATTCAGCCCAACAGGTCTGTGCTCTGTTTACGCTCCACATGGACCTCCTTCACTCATATAAGTTTCCTGTGTCTGTAATAAATGTGACATGCGTCAATCTAATTGCAGTGGGCATTAGCGCACACAGTGCAGAATTGGCAATTTCGTTCGCAATAGGGAACAAAATGACCACTGCGCCTAGTTGTGAAACGTGCAGAGATTGGGGCTAAGGCACATCATTGGGGCAGAATAGAGAAAGCTTTGTGCTTCACCTAAGTGTGCTCAAAGAGCTTAATGCAAATATTGGTTGCTCCCCACAGGAAATGTCCCATCATCCTGAATCTTTAACCCAACCCTGATCCTTATAGAGGCTCCAGTGCAAGCCCAACTCGCACCAGGAACTCTGGAAGTAATTTTAACTTAATTGGCCTAGTCAGATTAGAATGGAATTGGAAGGGATGGGATGGGTTGAAATAGTTTGGGGTCGGAGGCCTATTTTATTCCCCGCCCAACTCTGGGAATTTTACTTCAATGGGTTGGGATATAAAATGGGCAGCAGATCTGATCTCATCAATTTGCTGCTAACCAGTTAGGTTAAAAATACGCCTCTAATTCAATTCCAAATCACTCCTGAAGCTCTGATCTTCTCCTGGTCCTTATCTGAAACTCTAAAGTGCTCCAGTGCCTAATGGCAGCTCTAATCCAATCTCAATGCCAATCCGATCCTACTGTCTATGGAAGAATGAATCCAATCCTGATCCTTCCTGGAAACTCTAATATAACCCTAATATCCCTCACAAGAACACAAAAATTCGGAGCAAGGGTAAGCCATTCGGCCCCTCAAGCCTGCTCCACAATTCGATAAAATCGTGGCTGATCTGACTGCGGCCTCAACTTCACTTTCCTGCCTGCCCCGAATCTTGGGAGCTCTATTTCAATTATAATCATCCGATAACCCAGATCCAGCCAGAAAACTCGACTCCATTCTTAATTCTGACTCAGAGTTCTAACCTTACCTGAGAAAAGGGAGCAGTGGCTGGCTGAGGTGGGGTATAAACATATGTAATATCAGGGGAGGGTTTTGAAGCTTTGGTTAATTACATCATACATTCAAAATTAAAATCAGAGAACATCTTGGAAAAATACTTTGAATAGAGGGAAGTTTTTTTCATCCTTTTTAAAGTAGCAAGTTGATACCAACAGGTAACAGCAGTGGAGATAATCTGTTCTTTCATGATATTGGCCAAGACACCAGCAAGAACTTTGACTAGTGCCATGGGATCTTTTATGCCCACCTAAGAGAGAAGACGGGGGCTTAGTTTAACTTCTTACTCAAAATATGGCACCTCAGAGTGCAGCGGTCTCTCAATGCTGCACTGTGACTATCAGCCTGGATAATGTTACAATTGCTACAATGGGACTTGAACCTTCTGACTCAAGAGATGAAAGAGAGCTACCCAATGCACCAAGGCTGCCAACCGTTGATATGGTCCCGTGGGCTAATTTGCAATCCTCTAGATTTCTGGGGTGCTAATTGGTGAAGATTTATTTCCCTCCTTCTGTTTGCGGTTCACGAGAGGCTCCAGGAGCTGCCTCAGGATCCCATGTGTGCTCTCGGACACAAAGCAGTAGAGAATGGGGTCAGCCACACAATTCAAACTGGTCAACAGCAGCCCAATGTGGTAATAATGGAATGAGCTCCTGGCAAAGTTGCAAGTGTCCTCAGATAGAGTTCTGATCAGCAGCATGATGTGATAAGGGGCAAAACAAATGCAACAAATGACTATGGCACTTAACACTAACTTTTTGATCCTTAACTTTTGACTCTGTTGAATGCCTTGACTCTCCCGGATAGATATCAACACCTTACGATAGGAAAAAGCCAACAGAACAATGGGGAAAAGGAAACCGACAGAGAGACGATAATAATTTATTCTCCTTTGCCAAGACTGCAGTGGATAATGCTCAAAACAGAGTAAGTGATTGTTTCGATCTTTCACTGTCCCGTGGTGGGTGAAAATGAAAAGACTGGTTCCAATTTCTTTGATCCAGATGAGAGTGCTAACCAAGAGCACAGCTTTCAAAGTTCGGAAGGTGTGGAATCTTAAAGGATGGACCAGTGCTAAGTAGCGATCTATGGAAATGCAACAGAGGAATGCGATGCTCACGTATATATTCTCATAGAGGACAATCCCAGTAAACCTGCACAGCAACTCACCATTCACCCAATTATCCTTCATCAATAAGTATTGGATCCACAAGGGAAAACAGGCGAGGTGTAACAGGTCTGAGATGGTCAGATTACAGAGATAGATTCCCAGCTCGTTCCTCTGTCTGATCTGCAGGTAGCTGTGATACAGGGACAGGAGATTAGTCGGGAGGCCGATGACGAAGACAGCAATGTAGACCGTGGGAAACAGGGTCTGGTGGATACTGTAATCTAAAGTACAATTGGTGCAATCATCTTTGTCGCATGCTGATTGATTGGCCATCTCCACAGTTGACATGAAGGGAATGCTCTGTGAATTGTTTCACCTCACTGCGCTCTTCAAGTCCACCACGAAATCAAACCAGGAGATTTTCCTAAGGTTGGGGTGAGGATCGGGGTGGCATAAAAACAAAGAACAGGTTATGAAGCAAAACAATTGATGAACCCATGTTCTGTGTAGATATAGGAGTAAAACTTAACTTCAGATAGAGCTGCTTAGGAGCAGGAGGAAGCCATTCAGCCCCTTGAACCTGTTCTGCTATTGAATTAGATCACATTTGATCTGTACCTTAAGTCCATCTACCCGCTTCCATCTATGCCTTAAGATCATTGCCAAACAAAAATTTATCAATCTCAGTTTCGAAATTTTCAATTGCGCTGCTCCAGCCTCGCCAGTATTTTTGTGGGAAGAACTTCCAGGCCTTCCTCTTTTCGTGAAGAAGTGCTTCCTGACATTGCCCCTGAACTCTAATTTTAAGGTGAAGCCCCTTTTTTGTTTTGGGCTTGCCCCATCAGAGGAAACAGTTTCTCTCCATCTATCCTATTGATTCCTTTAATCAATTTATAATTGTGCATACCTGAAACATGCTGAAAAGAGAGACATCTTTCTGTCTTACACTCATCAGGACAAACACAAGAATGGCAAATTTCAAACAATCACAACAATCTATACCACGAGAGAAAAGGTTGCTTATTGGTTGGCAAGTTGACTCTGATTGGCTGAGGTGTTGCCATGGAGAAAGCAATGGGGAACTCTAGGCTCCCCAAACTCCTGGGTAAGACTTGAATATATTTCTTTTGTTTGCATAGAATGGGTCCCTGGTTATGAATTCCATTGTACACCCATCTCCATTGTACACCCATCTCCATTGTACACCCATCTCCAATGTACACCCATCTCCAATGTACACCCATCTCCATTGTACACCCATCTCCATTATACACTCTGGCCCATTATACACACTGTCCCCATTTTACACCACATCCCCAATCTACACTCCAGCCCATTATATACAGCCTCCCTATTATACAGCCATCCCCATTACACACCCCACCCCCATCATACACTCCGTCCCCATGATGTACCCAGTCTCCGTTATACTCCCCATCCCCGTTATACACCCCATCCCCATTATCCACTCCAGCCCCAATATACACCCCATCCCCATTATACACCCTGTCCCCATGATACAACTGATTCAGTATACGTCCAAGCATTACATACCCCGTCCCAATTTTAATGATGAGAGTGATTAAGGACAATGGGGTGAGGTGAATCCATTCCCCCAGCTTTAGCGCCCCTAAACACACACACACACACACAAACCCTCCCAACCACAGACTGATATGTTCGGACAGTCCTTGTAATATCCCTCCTTTACATAGTTCTTCCAGGTATCTTTTGTTTTTGTTCTAGATTTCCAGCATCTGCAGTATTTTGCTCTTATCTTATAATATCCCTCCTTTACACATCATCTTTTGTCCATTGACCTTTGCACATCTAAGCACACGTGCTGCTTTTACTGAATCTCACCAGAGGTTTAATTTACGAGTCACACCTTTGTTGATATTTGGTAATCATTTTTTTTCCTGTTTCTCGAGTCTCTGAGGTACAAGACTTATTTTAGCTGTAATTGGTGAATTGCACGCCATCTCTGAGGCCTCACTTTCTTGTCTCATTCTGCAAGGAATGAGATTTGTAACGGGATCCAGGAATCTGGTTAACCAGCCGTGTGAACTCGGAGATATAAAGCAGTACAAGATGGGATCAGCCACACAGTTTAAACTCGTCAACAGAAGCCCAAAATGGTAAAGCTCAAAAACATTGTCAGCAAATTTACATTCATACTCGAATATTGTTCGAATCATCAGGAAAATGTGATAAGGGACAAAACAAGCCAGGAAAATGATGATTGTCCCAGAGACCAATTTTTTTATTCTTAATTTCCGCTCCCTTTCAAGTCCGTGGCTTTTATGGACAACCACCAGCACTTTATAGTAAGAGTAGATTAATAAAATCAAAGGGAGGAAGAACCCAATAGAGAGCTTGTAAATATTTAAATATCTGTCCTCCGACTGCATAGGATATTGTTCAAAACACAAGGTGTCATTCTCATTGTCTTTACTGAGAACCTGGGAGTGTATGTAAAAGCCGCAGACAGGAATCTCCTTGATCCAGATGAGAACACTGATGAACACTGCAGCCTTCCTGGTGTGTAAGAATTCAAATCTCAGAGGGTAGGCCACAGCGAGGAAGCGATTAATGGAGATGAAGCAGAGGAAGCCAATGCTGATGTAGATATTCTGGTAGAGGAACAAACCACTGAGTATGCAGAGTGCCCGGGAGAGGACCCAATCATCGTGCTGCAGCATATACTGAACCCAGAAGGGCAAGGAAATGAGATACAACAGGTCTGAGATGGTCAGATTACAGAGATAGATTCCCAGCTCGTTCCTCTGTCTGATCTGCAGGTAGCTGTGATACAGGGACAGGAGATTAGTCGGGAGTCCGATGATGAAGACAGCAATGTAGACCGTGGGAAACAGGATTTGGTGGATAGTGTGGTCGACAGAACAGTTGGACATCGTTCAACACAATACTGGAACTTTTTCTAAAATAAACTTGTTTTCGTACTGGTTCCCTGCAATAGTCTCGTTTTTGGTATCAAACTTGTCCTGATAATTCCTTCTTTAATTCTTCTTTCTTGGAAGTCGTCAGGCTAGAGGGCAAAAACAAAAACAGCAAAACTGTGAAACAACCTCGTAATTTACAGTTATCGTGACTTATCATTCATTAAATCAATTAGCTCTCCTACGTCGCGGCATTGTGTTAACAGGATTCATATTGGAGAAGAGACATTACACAGCATTGTCTCTGCTTTTTATCAATACTCTTATGGTTATCGATGCATTGAAACGCCCTTTACTGGTGATTCTATTCAACCTGACAACAAGGATGCAGAATGCAGTAGATCTTTCATTTTTATTCTGTAAGTTAAGACAACCTTGGGGGGGGGAATTTTACACCCCCAAACCCAGCGTATCTGAAGGTGAGGGTGGGCACATGAAATAAAGAGGGTGACCGTCTCTGCTACCTCTTTGACCGCTCCCACCCTGCCCTGCGTATTAGGGGGCCGGGTAAGGAGGCAGACAGCCCACTTGCCCGTGGGCCACCTCTGCAGCAATTTTTCGGTCTGCAGGTGAAAGGCAGAAGGAAGGCAACCAGCTCAGCAACTTTCACTGCATGTGGCAAGGAGAGGGGCTACCTCCTTTTGGAGAGTCCTGTGTGCCTATCAGGGGTATCCCACATCCCCCACACAACTCCCCGCCACCACCCCCCCAACCCTCGGCCCATGATGGTACCCCCACCTTTCCCCTCGTCCTCTGGTCTCTCTAACACTCTCCTCTAACCCCCTCCACTGGCTGGCATCTCCCAGCTGTGCCCGCCCAAAATCCCTGGTCCGGTATTCATCTTCTCTTCTTCGTGGATACTGGTTGCACTCCCAGCAATGGCCACTACTCTCCTCTGGCGCTGCTGGGACTACAGAGCTGCCAGCCAGTCAGATTGGCCGACAGTTCTCTTTGGTGGAACACCACCCCCCACCCTGTAAAATCCACCTCCTGGGTTCTGTAATGTATCGTAATAATGCAATCCTTCTATTGTTTTATTCCTTACTTTTACTTTAATGATTGTCTATAACTATATTATGAGTTTTGGTTACCACGAACATACAAACATATGAAACAGGAGCAAGAGTAGGCCATTCGGCCCCTTGATTCTGCTCCGCCATTCATGGCTCATATGTTTGTGTTTCCATTTCCACATTCCCACCTACCCCCGATACCCTTCGATTCCCTTGCCTAACAAGAATCTACCTCCACCTTAAAAATATTCAGCGACCCCGCTTCCAAAGGTAGAGAGTTCCAAAGTCGCACAAACCTCAGAGACAAAATTCTCCTCACCTCTGTCCCAAAAAGGGCAACCCCTAATTTTAAAACAGTGCCCCCTGGACTCACCCACAAGGGGAAACATCCACTTGGTCAAAACAATTCAGGATTTTATTTACTTCAACCAAGTCACCCCTCACCCTTCTGAACTCCAGTGGAAACTTGTTTTATTCGTAGCGTCATCACAATTCAGCACCTGCCACCATGTTGAATTTCCAATAAGCTGATCATCTATCATTTAGACTTTAAATATGATGTGGATTCTCTTGTTTCTCCCCAGGTCCAATTCATATTGAAAGCAAGACACATTGCAGCATTTTCTAGTCTAACTCATTCATTCCCTGGAGATCAAACTCTCTTCCTTTTCTCAGTCCTACCATCATTCAACAACGCATAGGCCCTCAAAACCCAACCAATTATCAACAAACTACTCATTCTTGATTAGCCCGATTCACTGTCTCTTACACTACTGGGTACAGAGATATCAGAGCTAGGAGTCACACATTGGTAAAACAGTCAGGCCAGGTGTCAGCCTTATTTATATATAGCACATTTATTCCAAGACTCTAGCACCTTCTAACTTTCAACGATAACATCTCAATTGTACCTCAATTGTCACTGTGTTGAAATCATCACATTCATATAAATGAATAGCACAGAGGGAGGCCATTCTGCCCATCATGCAGTTGGGTCTTTGGGAGAGCTATACAAATAGTCCCACTCCTACCCTATAGCCCTGCAAATTTCCCCCTTCAATTATTTATACAACTGTCTTTTGAGAGGAGCTATTGAATCTGCTTCCACTGACCTTTCAGGCAGCGCATTCCAGATCATCATAATACGCTGCATTAAAAAGTAATCTTGTCTCTTTTGCCAATTATCTTAACTCATTTTCCTCTAGTTACAGACCCTACTACTGTTGTGATATTGCTTTATGTATGTAATGTAATGAAGTGTTCTGATTAGCATAACACTGAATATGTACAAAGTCAACCGCATCATCACTACAGGAAGTGATGCAAGGTAACATGTGACACAGCAGTTGGAAGGGTCTTGATCCCCTGGTAGCATATATATGTAGAGTTCTCCTCTAACCACTTATCTGGTCTGTTGCTCAACAAGAAAGAACCCAGGCATTTGTTACCATTCATCAAGATGTGATTGATAAGTTGTGTTAGAGGCTAATAACAGAACAACTGCCATTAGAAACAATCTCTCCTCACTTAGTCTAGCAACACCCTTCATTATGTTGAACATATGCATCAAGGCCAGCATTTACTATCCCTAATTGCCCTTGAGAAGGTAGTGGTAAGCCACCTTCTTAAACCTTAATATCTTTTACATCCACCTGAGAGAACAGGCAGGGTCTCAGTTTGACATCTCATCCAAAAGACAGCACCTCTGACAGTACAGCACTCCTTCAGTACTGCACCAGCATATCAGCCTAGGTTGTTGTGCTCAAGTCCTGGAATGGGACTTGAAACCCACAACCTTCTGACTGAGAGGTAAGAGTGGTGAGCTACCAACTGAGTTAGAGTCAGCACATATCTAAAAAAGCCACCAGAGAAGCTGGGGGAGTTTCAGTTTAATGTCTCATCTGAGAGATGACACCTCCAACAATGCAGCACTCCCTCAGTACTGGAGTGGAGAGGCAGCCTGGATCTTATGCTCAGGTCTTGTACTGATGGAGTGATGCAATTCTGGGAGGTGTCAAGGTCTCAGTTGCCTATTTAGGTAAAAATAAAAGATTCCAGCATTATTCAAGCATTAAGCAGCAGAGTTCTTTCCAGTCAATAACACTCCCTTAACCAAAAACCAGCAAAAGCTGGCTATTGATCTTCTCTGTTTCTTGTGGGAACTTCCAGCATACTCTGGTACAGTTTTCTATCTCTCCCAGTCCTCTCAAACCAGCATTGCCACTGCCTTATCTTCTGTTTATATTTAATGTCTATCCTTTCCCAGGTTTCTGTTGAAGCTATTAAGTACAGAGCTTCCTGTAAAATAATTGCTTCCAGTTCCCTTGGCTTATTTCCCAAACTCTGTGCCTTACAGTTCATGCATGTTAATCTGTCACTTTGAGCATTATTACTTTTCTCATGATTTTCTTTAAACTACTGCCACCAGTTTCACGCCATCGAAGAGAATCATAATCGTTGAATGGTTAAAGCACAGAAGAAGCTCATTCAGCCCATCAAGTCTATATTGGCTCTCTATGAGACCAGTTAAACTCGCACCACTCCTTGTTGTTAGAATAATATCTTTCAGGACAATATTTTCTTTTAAAATATGGAAAGACACTGTATTATCTGGACGCTTGGAAGCTGACCTGGATTTTTTTTTAAAGGGTCTTAAGCTCACCCTTGGATTGGGAACGAGCATGCCAAGGAACCATCTGACCAGGATGGTATTTAATGGGGGAAGAGCTATTTGCTTGTTTGCACACCAATTATTTTAACTGATGGAAAAAAACTGGATTAAAGGCAAAGGCTACAGATTTACTGGAAATCACATGACAGGGATGAGCTTTTAAGTTTTGAACTTATATTTTTAACTCAGTTGGGAATGAACTGAGAAAGGGAAAAGCTGCCCAGCTTGCAGTCTCCTTGCCATGCCTGAAATCATGTGATGGTCAGTATCCAGCTACGAACCTCATCTCAGTGGAACTTGTCTGCCTTTGGAAACCCGAGAGGCTGAGACAAGAAGGATTGATCCAGCCATATCCTTCTCCATGCCCAAGCTCCATTGGTGAGAACATCCAGACATCTACTGGGACCAATGGCCCATCTTCACACAAGGGAGCTTCAGATTGACGGTGTCGAAACCCTGAAAATATTATCCTTTATCTTATAAAGTCTATCCTCCAAAGCCCATCTCTGCAGGGACTCTATCTGTTTGTCCTTTCTTTGTTTGTTTGTGTATGTGTATGCGTGTGTGCAGGGGTATTTTTAATGGGGATAGATTCCAGATGATCATTTTAAAAAGGGATAGATTCCAGATTACAATTGTGTTAAACAGTTCTTGCAACTTGTTTTTAAAAAGAATGTTTGCTTTATAATAAACCAATCATTCTGAGTTTTTTGAAAGAAACCTGGTTAAAGTATGATTTATTCTGGCTCTAACAATAGTGAAGATGAATAATTGGCCATTTTGGTGAGTGAATTAAACTTTTAAACTAATGGTGTGACCTGTGGAGTAGCCAAATAATCTACACACTACTCACATCCTGGTTGCAACACTATTTATATTGAATCCATCTGAATTACATTACTCTGCTCCATATCCCTTTCAAGGTTACTATGAGCAATGAAAATGGAGAAGAATTACATAGAATTTACAGTCCAACCAGAGTTGAAGTCCAAGATTAGCCATGACTGTATTGAATGACAAAGCATCCTTGATGTAGTCTACTCCTGTTCCTGTTTCTTGTGTTCCTGTGTTAACTGGTCTGTGCTAGTGCGTACACCCCACAGGAGCCTCTGTCTCTCTTCCCCATCTCACTCCATCAACATTACCTTCTATTCCTTGCTCCTTCAAGCAGTTATCTAGCTTCCTCTTAAATGGATCTATGCGATTCACATCAACCGATCCAAGTGGTTGCAAATGTCACCACAGCAGCTCAGGAAATTTAAATTAAATGAATTAAATAAATCTGGGATAAGGAGCTAGTAGAGGAGCTCTTGTGGAGCAGTGGGTAGTGTCCCTGCCTCTGAGACAGAAGCTCAAGTCTCACTGCAGGACTTGACAGCCAAGTGAAAGTTCATAACACAGCTAAAGAGATAAGAATCAACCTGAAAATCCTTCCAACACACACTAGTGGCAGGCAGTAAGAGTGGGAGAGATTCCTGGTCAGCCATGCGTTTGGAAAGGATATTGGAGCCTCTCCCATGATTCCAGGCTACAACATGCACGTTAAAATGTATGTTGCCACAGTTTTGGGTGTTGCCTGGCTCGGTTGGCTAGAAGGGTGTGGATCAGATTGGTGCCTATAGCACAGGGTTCGATCCCTGTTCCAGCTGCAATGGATTCAGCACCTGCATCCTTGCTGAGGTTGTGGTGCTGTGATCTGGGCAGAGATGTGAAGAAAAAAGAGCTGGTTTTAGTAGCAACAACCACAAACCCATTGGGTTGTTGTAAAAACTCATCTGCTTCACTAATGCCCAGGCCCAGAGCAATGTGGTTAACTGCCCCCTAAAATAGCCTAGCAAGCCACACAGTTGTATCAAACAGCTACGGAAGTCTATAATTCACATGGGACTGCAGCTGTTTAAAAAATAGCAGCCACCTTTCTCAAGGGCAATTAGAGATGGGCACTAAATTCTGGCCTTGGCAGCGACACCAATATCCTGTGAATAAATAAAAGGAAAGTTCTAACCACCCATCAAAAAGGAATTCCCTCTGTTTTGCTCAGTTTCTTTCCTAATCAGGAAAGTTAACTAACCATTAACATGTCCTCCCCACCTCTCTCTCAGCCACTGACCGTCCTGCTACATTTCCAGTCCTTTCCACTATTACGTTCTTTCCGTTTACAATCAGCAGGCAGGATCTCAGTCAGCATTGACTTTAATCACACATTCCCTGATGCTGATTTCACACTTGTTAAACTGAGGGTTACTCTCCACACATGACAGAAAAACTGAATGCTGGCGATCTGCAGGTCAGGAAGTCTTGCATTTGTATGGCGCCTTTTACGACAGCAGGTTGGAAGAGTACTCACCGTTGTAACGTAGGAAAAGCAGCTGTCAATTTGCACACAGCAAGCTTCCACAAACAGCAATGAGATACTGACCAGATAATCTGTTTTTGTTCTGTTAATTGAAGGATAATTATTGGCCAGGACACCGCAGAGAACTCGCCTGCTCTTCTACCTTGAATTAGTGCCCGTGGAATCTTTTGTATCCACCTCAGAGGGCAGATGAAAAGTTAATTTAACTTTGCATGGAGGAGACCGTACCTCCGGCAATGCAATACTCCCTCAGTACGGAACCTGGAGAGTTGGGCCTGGGTTATGTGCTCAAATATCTGGAGAGGGTCTCGAACCCACAACCTTCCGTCACTGTGGCAAGGTGCTGCTGCCAGCTCAGTGGCTAGATGCACTGGCTGGTGAGGAACTGAGTCACAAAGACTAGGAGGAGGCAACTAGGTGCCCCCAATTATCCTCAATGCCAGTCAGAGCGAGGAACCATCTCCACACAATAAAAAAAATAACCAATCATTTATCTCTGTAGTTTGGCAGCTGCTATACATATCAACAACAAACTCCATCCAACTGAGTTTGTCCTGGTTCTCTGGGCTTTTCCGTGGATCTTTCACCCAAGTCACATCAGACGATTGGAGGGAATCCCGGGAATATTCAACCATTCCTCCCCTCCCTGCCGGGCCCAGTGCAATCTGGGGATAGAACCTGGGATAGCCGCTGTATGAACCTGCCGAGCAATGTTAAACTGCATGGCCGTGCCCTGTTAATGTGTGAACAGGACCAAGAATCTAGTTTACAGAGTGGGACTGCTTCCATCAGGTTTACCAACGAGAGGCCTGAAGACATCTCATTACTGGCAGCATCCCTTGTTATGATATATCCAGTGGGACAATACTGATTGCGCTCGCACGAGACACTATCAGCAATGGTCCGAGCCAACACCAACTTTTAAAAGAAACATCTAATGCTTTGTGTAACGAAAGACTGGAATTTTTGCCAGGTTTTTTGCATGTAAGTTACTCACAATAAACAAAGCTGCATCCTGGGGAGGTTTAATTACAAAGCTCTGCTGCTTACAGTTAGGATGGGCAATAGATTGACTGCCTAGGGATCTCAGTAACACACTGAGCTGAAGCATAATCATACCGAATCCCTTAGGCTCTTTAAATGACTACACATTTCCTCTGATGCTTTAACCATAAGGGAGTGTGGTTGGGTTTGGAAGTAATTTAGTTCAGTCTATAATATAATATAATAACTCCCTGGTGGCTTATTTAAAGAGAGATGCAGCCCAATGTGGTAACAGCCGAGGTCAACAGTTCCTTTTGCCAAGCTAAGACAAACCTTCACCTAAGGGGGGTATTGGAGGAGGATTAGGGAAAGGGGGGGGGGCGGTTTTGGGGAGTGAATTATTCTTTATAAACCGTTGCATTTTGGATTCTCCTCCTCACGATGAGTTTCACGGATGTTTTTTTCTCTGTCACCCAGCTGGCCACCCACTCCCTCTGGCAGGAGGAAGGGTTCATTTTGAGGTCTGTCCCTCAATAACAGAATGCCCTCCAGTTATATGCCTGGGCTGATCTCTTGCTGACTCTGGGCCAGTGCAATATTGAGCCAAAGGCTGACCCAGGTCAGGAAGGCTGGTTGATGGAGGTGGCGAGTTCAGGAACTACATTGTTTTGCTGCCTGGAATCCTAGCTTACACCAAGTCCCATTCACCCATTACCCTGGTGCTCGCTGATCTTTATTAGTTCCTGCTCTGGAAATACCTCTATCTCTAAACCTCATCATTGTTTTCAAATCCTCCCATGGACCTTTCCTCACTCCAGTTCTGTAACCACCCCCCCCCCCCCACCCCTACAACCCTTTCAGGTATCTTGACATATCTGCACTCCTCCAATTCTGGCCTCTTGTGCATCCCCAATTTTAATGTTCATCGCTCATCATTGGCAGCCATGCTTTCCACTGTCTGGGTCCTAAGCTCTGAAATTCCCTCCCTAAACACCTCTTCCTCACTCTCTCCCTCTCTCTCTCTCTCTCTCTTTTAAGATGCTCCTTAAAACCCTTCCTCTTTGACCAAGCATGGCCTAATATTTCCTTAAGCGGCTCAGTGTTACATTTTTAGCTCACTATTCTCCTTTGCCATGTTAAAGGTGCTATATAAATGCGAGTTCTTGTTGCGATGGAACCCAGAGCTGCAGTCCTGCTCCACAGAATGCTCACAAAAGTAATTTTTATTTTTAACCTCATCTTCACCATCACAATTTACCTTTCTCAATAGATCCTCCATAGGATCCTACTTCATAGGGCCCTGCTTTGCATGGATTTTAAAAAGACTCACATTTCTATAGCGCCTCTCACAAACACCAGACATCCCAATGGAGTCAATAGAGTAATTGGCCAGTTCTGCGCACAGCAACCTCCCAACAACAGCCATGAGCTAAACGATCAGATAATTTATTTAATCATATGTTTTTTTTCCCCCCAAACACACGGCAACGCTGACGCTGCAGCACTCCCTCGGTACTGGAATAGGCACGTCAGGCGTGCTCTCGAGTCTCTGAGTGGGATTTCCAACCCACAGCCTTCTGCCTTAGAGACGAGAAAGTGTAATTACTGAGCAACGGCCCACACCCACAATTAAAGCATTCTCTTAACACAGGTATGTAGAAGGTGCCTTTATTAGAAAGGGTCACTCCCTATCTGCACAACAGTCGAGGAGGTTAACGAGAAAAATATCGAATAAGCAAAAACCATCAGCCGTCAAGGTTTTTTTCCCCCCTGACACAGCAAGTGGACTCCGCCCGTCTCACAACCCAATTCTGCAGAAATGCTCTTCTGCAAAGGTTTCACTGTACATAACAAAAACAGAAAACGCTGGAAATACTCAGCAGGTCTGGCAGCGTCGGCGGAGCGAGAAACAGGCTTAGCGTTTCAGGGCATTGAGAGGCTGGGATCTGGAATGTGCTGCCTGAGGGTTTGGGGGGGGGTGGTGTGGGTGGGAGGCAGGTTCAATCCAGGCGTTCAAGGGGGTGGGGTGGGGGGAATTGAATTGTTACCTGAATGGGCAGGAAGGTGGCACTAGGTGAACTGCTCCTTCAGACAGGCAGCACAGACCCGACCGTTCGGCCCGTCGGGTCTGTGCTGGCTGTCTGCCTGTCTGAAGGAGCAATTCACCCAGTGCGGTAACCATTCTGTGACTCCGGGAGAGGTTCTGGTGAAAGACTTTGGGGCAGATGTTATTTCTCCCTCCACAGCGGCTGCCCGGCGACCCACTGAGCGTTTGAGCTGCTTTTTCTGCTCTGACTGCACATTTTCGGCAGTAACTTTTACGCTTTCCCACTGCAGGGATACAAGCCCAACCGGCCCCTCACTTGACGCAGCCACTCAAACACATCCGCAATGGCCCCTTTTCTCCCGATATAGTCAGCGCCCGCAACACGCTGCAGAAAGGAAAAAAAACAACCTGGTTCCTGGCAGGGGTAAAGCAAGACTCCAAAAATCTTCAAAAGGAACTATTCTCACTCACCAGCTACGCTGCTCAGATCAGACCAACGGCTACAGTGGCAGCACCAAGTGTGAAGCAGCAACAATCACAACCAAACAAGGAGACCCCTGTGTGATACAGACTAAAAAACTTTGACCAAAACTCCAGCGTTTCCGCTTTCACTCATATTCACCTCTTCACCAGCTCCTCGCACGTCACCCTGACCTTTCATTCCAATAGACAACTCTGTACAAATACAGAATTCTCCCACTCCATCCCAGATCATCCAACTCCTGTCTCCCCCACAGCAATCAGGGTGTATATTCTTTTCCTCTTTAACTGCCCCCACACACCCCAGACCCCCCACCCCCACCCCCCACACACACCCCACAGACACACACCCCCCCCCACACACACTTCCCCACACCCCCACACACACCCACACACACCCCTACACACACACCCCCATACCCCCCCACACACACACCCCACCATCCCCCCCACACACACACCCCACAAACACACATCCCCCACACACATACCTCCCCACACCCCCACACACACCCACACACATACCTCCCCACACCCCTACACACACACACACCCCACAGACACACACCCCCCACACACACACTTCCCCACAACCCCCACACACCCACACACACACCTCCCCACACCCCCACACCCCCCACACAACCACACACATACCTCCCCACACCCCTACGCACACACACACACACACCCCACAGACACACAACCCTCACACACACTTCCCCACACCCCCACACACACACCTCCCCACACCCCTACACACACACCCCCACACACACACCCCACAGGCACACACACCCCACACACACACACCCCTACACCCACACCCCCCCACACACACACACACCCCTACACCCACACCCCCCCCCACACACACACACCCCACACACACACCCACACCCCTACACACACACCCCCACACACACCCCCCACACAGACGCCGCCCCCCCCCCCCACACACACACACCTCCACACACACCCCCAACACCCAACTCCCCCCAACCCAAAACAAAACAGGAGAGAATTGAAGTCAAAGAGTTTACCTTACCTGAGATCCAGTTCCATTTCTCCTTCTGTTGACCGAGTTGTTGCAAACGAAATAAGAAATGGTCCTGATTACAAAACAGGATGAGAGATTTTACAGCGACCCCGGTGACTAGACAGCTGTCAGTGTTCTGTTTCTTCCGTGAATATTGTGAGCCAGACAATGAAAAGAAAACTTTGATTAAAGAAAAAAAAAACACGAGTTATAAACTGGAAGCGGTCAGTCTCGCTCTTTGTAACACCGGCAGCTTGTTCCAAGATCCACGGAAGCGAATGGAGGCGGCCGTTCGGGGGGGGGGGTGGGGGGCGGGATTCTCACCCGCAGGAGGAAAAGCCAGAGAGCAGGCAGACGCTCCTGGGCTCGGTAGATATAGTCGCCGGGGTGCGGGGGTGGTTTAACACAGATCCGGGGGGAGGAGGAGGAGGAGGAGGAGGAGGACGCTGCTTGGTGTCACGTCAATGTGCAAGCCGGCAGCAGAACAAACAGACAGGTCTCAGCTCCGAGAGCAGCAGTTCTGAGGCGGTTGATGACTAGCGATTCGAACAGGGTGGAGGGATATCCGTCACTGGGCGTCCGCCAAGTCCTGAGAAGCTGTGGAAGGCGCTATGTGAACGCAAGTCCTGCCTCTTCGCCTCGAAGGCCCATTTTTGTTCCCTCTGCTCCCGTAGAAACACCTAATCCGTTGTTCGGGGAAAGGCTCCGCAAGCTTTCAAAAAGACTCGCGTTGATATAGCGCTTTCACGACCACCGGGCGTCTCAAAGCACTTGACACAGTCAATTGAATACTTTTTGAACTGTGGGCGCTTTGCAAAGCAGGAGACAGAGCAACCCATTTACGCGCAGCAAGCTTCCACAAACAGTAATGCAATAATGATAATCATTTTTTTGTGCGTGTGATGTGCATGTAAGGATAAATATTGGTCAGGGTACCTGGGACAATTCCCCTGCTCTTCAGAATAGAGCCATGGGATCTTATATGTCCACCCGAGCAGGCAAATGGGATCTTAGTCTAGCATCTCAGCCAAAAGACTGCGCAGCACTCCCTCAGCTCTGCAGTGGGGTGCCCGCTTTGATCTTTTGTGCTCAATCGCTGGAGTGGGACTGGAATCTTGCTACCAACTGAATCACAGCGAGCACAGCCTGAATCAGTCAAAGTCCACATGTACCACAAAACAATTGACAGGATTGTCACCAGTGCTCCCTGTAATTATCCATAATTTCCAGCAAATTTATCGAGGAGGAGATGAATTAACCAGGCTTCCTCTATTTTTGGGGTTTTCAGGGACATGTGTGGATAGTGCCGGAAGGTGGGGTCGAGATAGAAGATCAGCCATGATCTCCTCAAAAGGTAAAGCACTCTCGAAGGACCAAATAGCCTCCTGCAGCTCCTATTTCTTATGTTTCTGAACATCCCCAGCAACCCCCCCCCCTCCAGATCCTGAGCCATCGCCCTGCAGTCCAGCTGCCAATGGTTCAGAATTTCTGTTGTCTGCCAATGGCCCAGCTGTATATTTATTGAGATTAGTTGCATCGTGTTGCGCATCGTCCTCCGAATCTTTCCCCCGAGCTGTTTATTTATTGCTCTCATTATTTGGATTCCGGCAGATCCTGTATGGTGTAGCTGCCTGCATGTGGATTACACTGCCCAACATCGGAGCCATTCCCCAAGCAGCAGGTCAGCGGATTAGGGTTTCCAGGGGGCCAATAGAAGAAAATGGGTCCTCAAGGCAAAAAGAAAGAACTTGCATTCAGATAGAGCCTTTCACAACTTCCCAAAACACTTTACTTTGATAAAATGTAATCACTATTGTAATGTGATAGCCAATTTGTGCACAGCAAGATCCCAAAGACAGCCAGGTAACAAATGACTAAATTTTTTTTTTACGTGACCCTCAGCACTGCACTGAAGTGACAGCAGAGCAACGTGGAATTGAACCCACATCTTCTGACGCGAAGGCAACAAAGCTTCGCACTGAACCACAACCATAGATAAGGCAACAGCTTTTCTCATCATTAAAACTTATGGCGGTAAAACTGGTGTCAGAAAATGAGCTCAAAGTGAACCTGCTGGCCTTATTGACTAAAGTCAATGGACAACAGACTCGGGGCATCCAACAGTTTATTTCAGGTAAATGATACGGATTATACAGAATATATTACACCACTATGGTTAAACAAGGTGCTGATTCACAAAGAAACCAATTGGTCTAAGCCAATTGCCCATAATTTAATGCAAAATCAATCACTGAGTACTGCAATTATACATCAAGCTGCCTTTCATACATCCGAGAAACATCACACCATGCAGCATAGAACCATCACACCATAGAGTATATAACCATCACACCATACAGTATAGAACCATTACACCATACAGCATAGAACCATCACACCTTACAGTATAGAACCACCACACCATACAGCATAGAACAATCACACCTAACAGTGTAGAACTATCACACCTTACATTATAGAACCATCACACCATACGGCACAGAACCATCACACCAAACAGCATGGAAACATCACATCTAACAGCTCAGAATCATCACACCATACAGTATAGAATCATCATACCAAACAGCATAGAACCATCACAGCATACAGTATAGAACCATCAGACCAAACAGCATAGAACCATCACAGCATACAATATAGAGCCATCACACCATACAGTATAGAACCATCACACCATACAGTATAGAACCATCACACCTTCCAGCATAGAACCATCACACCTTCCAGCATAGAACCATTACACCATACAGCAGAGAATCATCACACCATACAGTATAGAACTGTCACACCATACAGTATAGAACCATCACACCATACAGTATAGAACCATCACAGCTTACAGCATAGAACCATTACACCATACAGCAAAGAACCATCACACCATACAGCAGAGAACCATCACACCTTACAACATAGAACATTTACACCATACAGCATAGAACCATCGCACCATACAGTATAGAACCATCACACTTTACAGCATAGAACCATTACACCATAAAGCATAGAACCATCAAACCATACAGTATAGAACCATCACACCTTACCGTTTAGAGGATCACACCATAAATTATACAACCATCACACCAAACAGCATAGAATCATCACACCATACATCATAGAACCATTACACCACGCAGCATAGAACCATTACACCATACAGCATAGAGCCATCACACCATACAATGTAAAACCATCACACCTTACAGTATAGAACCATCACACCATACAGGATGGAAACATCACACCAAACAGCATAGAATCATCACACCATACAGTATAGAATCATCATACCAAACAGCATAGAACCATCACAGCATACAGTATAGAACCATCACACCTTAAAGTATAGAACCATCACAGCATACAGCATAGAACCATTACACCATACAGCAAAGAACCATCACACCATACAGCATAGAACCATTGTACTTTACAGCATAGAACCATTACACTATACAGCATTGGACCATTACACTATACAGCATAGAACCATCATACCGTACAGTATAGAACCATTACACCATACTGTATAGAACCATCACACCTTCCCGCATAGAACCATTACACCATACAGTATAGAACCGGCACACCATACTGTATAGAACCATCACACCTTCCCGCATAGAACCATTACACCATACAGTATAGAACCGGCACACCATACAGTATAGAACCATCACAGCTTACAGCATAGAACCATTACACCATACAGCAAAAAACCATCACACCATACAGCAGAGAACCATCACACCTTACTACATAGAACGTTTACACCATACAGCATAGAACCATTACACCATACAGCATAGAGCCATCACACCATACAATGTAAAACCATCACACCTTACAGTATAGAACCATCACACCATACAGGATGGAAACATCACACCAAACAGCATAGAATCATCACACCATACAGTATAGAATCATCATACCAAACAGCATAGAACCATCACAGCATACAGTATAGAACCATCACACCTTAAAGTATAGAACCATCACAGCATACAGCATAGAACCATTACACCATACAGCAAAGAACCATCACACCATACAGCATAGAACCATTGTACTTTACAGCATAGAACCATTACACTATACAGCATTGGACCATTACACTATACAGCATAGAACCATCATACCGTACAGTATAGAACCATTACACCATACTGTATAGAACCATCACACCTTCCCGCATAGAACCATTACACCATACAGTATAGAACCGGCACACCATACTGTATAGAACCATCACACCTTCCCGCATAGAACCATTACACCATACAGTATAGAACCGGCACACCATACAGTATAGAACCATCACAGCTTACAGCATAGAACCATTACACCATACAGCAAAAAACCATCACACCATACAGCAGAGAACCATCACACCTTACTACATAGAACGTTTACACCATACAGCATAGAACCATTACACCATACAGCATAGAACGATCACACCATACAGTATAGAACCATCACACCTTACTACATAGAACGTTTACACCATACAGCATAGAACCATCACACCATACAGTATAGAACCATCAAACAATACAGTAAAGAACCATCACACCATACCGTATAGAGGATCACACCATAAATTATACAACAATCACACCAAACAGCATAGAATCATCACACCTTACAGCATAGAACCATTACACCACACAGCATAGAACCATGACACCATACAGCATAGAACCATCACACCATACAGTATAGAACCATCACACCTTACAGTATAGGACCATCACACCATACAGTATAGAACCATCACACGATACAGTATAGAACCATCAAATCTTACAGTATAGAACCATCACACAATACAGTATAGAACCATCACACCATATAGCATAGAACCATCACACCTTACAGCATAAAATCATCACAACATACAGCATAGAACCAGCACAACTTACAGATTAGAACCATTACACCATACAGCATAGAACCATCACACCATACAGTATAGAACCATCACGCCTTACAGTATAGAACCATCATGCCTTAAAGAATAGAACCATCACACCAAACAGCATAGAACCATCCCACCTTACAGCATAGAACCATCTCACCATACAGCATAGAACCATCACATCTTACAGTATAGAGCCATTACACCATACAGCATAGAACCATCACACCATACAGTATAGAACCATAACACCTTACAGCATAGAACCATTACCCCATACAGCATAGAACCATCACACCATACAGTATAGAACCATCACACCATACAGGATGGAAACATCACACCAAACAGCATAGAATCATCACACCATACAGTATAGAATCATCATACCAAACAGCATAGAACCATCACAGCATACAGTATAGAACCATCACACCTTAAAGTATAGAACCATCACAGCATACAGCATAGAACCATTACACCATACAGCAAAGAACCATCACACCATACAGCATAGAACCATTGTACTTTACAGCATAGAACCATTACACTATACAGCATTGGACCATTACACTATACAGCATAGAACCATCATACCGTACAGTATAGAACCATTACACCATACAGTATAGAACCATCAAATCATACAGTATAGAACCATCACAGCTTACAGCATAGAACCATTACCCCATACAGCATAGAACCATCACACCATACAGTATAGAACCATCATGCCTTAAAGAATAGAACCATCACACCAAACAGCTTAGAACCATCCCACCTTACAGCATAGAACCATCTCACCATACAGCATAGAACCATCACATCTTACAGTATAGAGCCATTACACCATACAGCATAGAACCATCACACCATACAGTATAGAACAATCAAACCTTACAGTATAGAACCATCACACCATACAGTATAGAACCATCACACCATACAGCATAGAACCATCACACCTTACAGCATAGAACCATCACACCATACAGCATAGAGCCATCAAACCTTACAGCATAGAACCAGTACACCATACAGCATAGAACCATCACCCCATACAGTATAGAATCATCACACCTTACAGAATAGAACCATTACACCATACGGCATAGAACCATCAAACCATACAGTATAGAACCATCATACCATACCGTATAGAGAATCACACCATAAATTATACAACCATCACAACAAACAGCATAGAATCATCACACCATACAGTATAGAATCATCATACCAAACAGCATAGAACCATCACACCATACAGTATAGAACAATCAAACCTTACAGTATAGAACCATCACACCATACAGTATAGAACCATCACACCATACAGCATAGAACCATCACACCTTACAGCATAGAACCATCACACCATACAGCATAGAGCCATCAAACCTTACAGCATAGAACCAGTACACCATACAGCATAGAACCATCACCCCATACAGTATAGAATCATCACACCTTACAGAATAGAACCATTACACCATACGGCATAGAACCATCAAACCATACAGTATAGAACCATCATACCATACCGTATAGAGAATCACACCATAAATTATACAACCATCACAACAAACAGCATAGAATCATCACACCTTACAGCATAGAACCATTACACCAGACAGCATAGAACCATTACACCAGACAGCATAGAAAAACCACCCCTATAGTATAGAACCATCACACCTTACAGTATAGGACCATCACACCATACAGTATAGAACCATCACACGATACAGTATAGAAACATCAAACCTTACAGTATAGAACCATCAAACAATACAGTATAGAACCATCACACCATACAGCATAGAATCATCACACCTTACAGCACAGAACCATCACAACATACAGCATATAACCATCACACCTTACAGCATAGAACCAGTACACCATACAGCATAGAACCATCACACCATACAGTATAGAACCATCAAACCTTACAGTATAGAACCACCACACCATACAGCATAGAACAATCACACCTAACAGTGTAGAACTATCACACCTTACATTATAGAACCATCATACCGTACGGCATAGAACAATCACACCTAACAGTGTAGAACTATCACACCTTACATTATAGAACCATCACACCAAACAGCATGGAAACATCACATCTAACAGCTCAGAATAATCACACCATACAGTATAGAATCATCATACCAAACAGCATAGAACCATCACAGCATACAGTATAGAACCATCAGACCAAACAGCATAGAACCATCACAGCATACAATATAGAACCATCACACCATACAGTATAGAACCATCACACCTTCCAGCATAGAACCATCACACCTTCCAGCATAGAACCATCACACCATACAGCATAGAGCCATCAAACCTTACAGCATAGAACCAGTACACCATACAGCATAGAACCATCACACCATACAGCATAAGACCATCACACCTTACAGCATAGAACCATTACACCATAAAGCATAGAACCATCAAACCATACAGTATAGAACCATCACACCGTACCCTATAGAGGAACACACCATAAATTATACAACCATCACACCAAACAGCATAGAATCATCACACCTTACAGCATAGAACCATTACACCACACAGCATAGAACCATTACACATGCAGCATAGAAACATCACACCATACTGTATAGAACCATCACAACTTACAGTATAGAACCATCACACCAAACAGCATAGAACCATCACACCTTACAGCATAGAACCATCTCACCATACAGCATAGAACCATCACATCTTACAGTATAGAGCCATTACTCCATACAGCATAGAACCATCACATCATATAGTCTAGAAACATCACACCATACAACATTGAACCATCACAGCTTAAGCATAGAACCATTAAACCATACAGCTTAGAACCATCACACCATACAGTATAGAACCATCACACATTACAGCATAGAACCATTATACATTACAGCGTAGAACCATCACACCAAACAACATAGAACAATCACACCTAACAGTGTAGAACTATCACACCTTATGTTATAGAACCATCACACCATACGGCACAGAACCATCACACCAAACAGCATGGAAACATCACATCTAACAGCTCAGAATCATCACACCATACAGTATAGAATCATCGTACCAAACAGCATGGAAACATCACATCTAACAGCTCAGAATCATCACACCATACAGTATAGAATCATCATACCAAACAGCATAGAACCATCACAGCATACAGTATAGAACCATCACACCAAACAGCATAGAACCATCACACCTTCCAGCATAGAACCATTACACCATACAGCGGAGAACCATCACACCATACAGTATAGAACCATCACAGCTTACAGCATAGAACCATTACACCATACAGCAAAGAACCATCACACCATACAGCAGAGAACCATCACACCTTACAACATAGAACATTTACACCATACAGCATAGAACCATCACACCATACAGTATAGAACCTTCACACCTTACAGCATAGAACCATTACATCATAAAGCATAGAACCATCAAACCATACAGTATAGAACCATCACACCTTACCGTTTAGAGGATCACACCATAAATTATACAACCATCACAACAAACAGCATAGAATCATCACACCATACATCATAGAACCATTACACCAGAAAGCATAGAACCATTACACCAGACAGCATAGAAAAACCACCCCTACAGTATAGAACCATCACACCTTACAGTATAGGACCATCATACCATACAGTATAGAACCATCACACGATACAGTATAGAAACATGAAACCTTACAGTATAGAACCATCAAACACACAGCATAGAACCATCACACCTTACAGCATAGAACCAGTACACCATACAGCATAGAACCATCACACCATACAGTATAGAACCATCAAACCTTACAGTATAGAACCACCACACCATACAGCATAGAACAATCACACCTAACAGTGTAGAACTATCACACCTTACATTATAGAACCATCATACCATATGGCATAGAACAATCACACCTAACAGTGTAGAACTATCACAGCTTACATTATAGAACCATCACACCAAACAGCATGGAAACATCACATCTAACAGCTCAGAATCATCACACCATACAGTATAGAATCATCATACCAAACAGCATAGAACCATCACAGCATACAGTATAGAACCATCAGACCAAACAGCATAGAACCATCACAGAATACAGTATAGAACCATCACACCATACAGTATAGAACCATCACACCATACAGCATAGAACCATCACACCATACAGCATAGAGCCATCAAACCTTACAGCATAGAACCAGTACACCATACAGCATAGAACCATCACACCATACAGCATACGTCCATCACACCTTACAGCATAGAACCATTACACCATAAAGCATAGAAACATCAAACCATACAGTATAGAACCATCACACCGTACCCTATAGAGGAACACACCATAAATTATGCAACCATCACACCAAACAGCATAGAATCATCACACCTTACAGCATAGAACCATTACACCACACAGCATAGAACCATTACACCATACAGCATAGAAACATCACACCATACTGTATAGAACCATCACAACTTACAGTATAGAACCATCACACCAAACAGCATAGAACCATCACACCTTACAGCGTAGAACCATCACACCAAACAACATAGAACAATCACACCTAACAGTGTAGAACTATCACACCTTATGTTATAGAACCATCACACCATACGGCATAGAACCATCACACCATACGGCATAGAACCATCACACCAAACAGCATGGAAACATCACATCTAACAGCTCAGAATCATCACACCATACAGTATAGAATCATCATACCAAACAGCATGGAAACATCACATCTAACAGCTTAGAATCATCACACCATACAGTATAGAATCATCATACCAAACAGCATAGAACCATCACACCATACAGTATAGAACCATCACACCATACAGTATAGAACCATCACACCAAACAGCATAGAACCATCACACCTTCCAGCGTAGAACCATTACACCATACAGCAGAGAACCATCACACCATACAGTATAGAACCGTCACACCATACAGTATAGAACCATCACACCATACAGTATAGAACCATCACAGCTTACAGCATAGAACCATTACACCATACAGCAAAGAACCATCACACCATACAGCAGAGAACCATCACACCTTACAACATAGAACATTTACACCATACAGCATAGAACCATCACACCATACAGTATAGAACCATAACACCTTACAGCATAGAACCATTACACCATAAAGCATAGAACCATCAAACCATTCAGTATAGAACCATCACACCTTACCGTTTAGAGGATCACACCATAAATTATACAACCATCACACCAAACAGCATAGAATCATCACACCATACATCATAGCACCATTACACCACAGAGCATAGAACCATTACACCATACAGCATAGAACCATCACACCATACAGTATAAAACCATCACACCTTACAGTATAGGACCATCACAAAATACAGTATAGAACCATCACACCATACAGGATGGAAACATCACACCAAACAGCATAGAATCATCACACCATACAGTATAGAATCATCATACCAAACAGCATAGAACCATCACAGCATACAGTATAGAACCATCACACCTTAAAGTATAGAACTATCACAGCATACAGCATAGAACCATTACACCATACAGCATAGAACCATCACACCATACAGCAGAGAAACATCACACCATACAGCAGAGAACCATCACACCTTACAGCATAGAACCATTACACCATACAGCATAGAACGATCACACCATACAGTATAGAACCATCATACCATACCGTATAGAGAATCACACCATAAATTATACAACCATCACAACAAACAGCATAGAATCATCACATCTTACAGTATAGAACCATTAAACCACACAGCATAGAACCATTACACCATACAGCATAGATACATCACACCATACAGTTTAAAACCATCACACCTTACAGTATAGGACCATCACACCATACAGTATAGAACCATCACACGATACAGTATAGAAACATCAAACCTTACAGTATAGAACCATCACACAATACAGCATAGAACCATCACAACATACAGCATAGAATATTCACACCTTACAGCATAGAACCAGTACACCATACAGCATAGAACCATCACACCCTACAGTATAGAACCATCACACCTTACAGTATAGAACCACCACACCATACAGCATAGAACAATCACACCTTACAGTGTAGAACTATCACACCGTACCGTATACAGGATCACACCATAAATTATACAACCATCACCCCATACAGTATAGAATCATCACACCTTACAGAATAGAACCATTACACCATACGGCATAGAACCATCAAACCATACAGTATAGAACCATCATACCATACCGTATAGAGAATCACACCATAAATTATACAACCATCACAACAAACAGCATAGAATCATCACACCTTACAGCATAGAACCATTACACCAGACAGCATAGAACCATTACACCAGACAGCATAGAAAAACCACCCCTATAGTATAGAACCATCACACCTTACAGTATAGGACCATCACACCATACAGTATAGAACCATCACACGATACAGTATAGAAACATCAAACCTTACAGTATAGAACCATCAAACAATACAGTATAGAACCATCACACCATACAGCATAGAATCATCACACCTTACAGCACAGAACCATCACAACATACAGCATATAACCATCACACCTTACAGCATAGAACCAGTACACCATACAGCATAGAACCATCACACCATACAGTATAGAACCATCAAACCTTACAGTATAGAACCACCACACCATACAGCATAGAACAATCACACCTAACAGTGTAGAACTATCACACCTTACATTATAGAACCATCATACCGTACGGCATAGAACAATCACACCTAACAGTGTAGAACTATCACACCTTACATTATAGAACCATCACACCAAACAGCATGGAAACATCACATCTAACAGCTCAGAATAATCACACCATACAGTATAGAATCATCATACCAAACAGCATAGAACCATCACAGCATACAGTATAGAATCATCAGACCAAACAGCATAGAACCATCACAGCATACAATATAGAACCATCACACCATACAGTATAGAACCATCACACCTTCCAGCATAGAACCATCACACCTTCCAGCATAGAACCATCACACCATACAGCATAGAGCCATCAAACCTTACAGCATAGAACCAGTACACCATACAGCATAGAACCATCACACCATACAGCATAAGACCATCACACCTTACAGCATAGAACCATTACACCATAAAGCATAGAACCATCAAACCATACAGTATAGAACCATCACACCGTACCCTATAGAGGAACACACCATAAATTATACAACCATCACACCAAACAGCATAGAATCATCACACCTTACAGCATAGAACCATTACACCACACAGCATAGAACCATTACACATGCAGCATAGAAACATCACACCATACTGTATAGAACCATCACAACTTACAGTATAGAACCATCACACCAAACAGCATAGAACCATCACACCTTACAGCATAGAACCATCTCACCATACAGCATAGAACCATCACATCTTACAGTATAGAGCCATTACTCCATACAGCATAGAACCATCACATCATATAGTCTAGAAACATCACACCATACAACATTGAACCATCACAGCTTAAGCATAGAACCATTAAACCATACAGCTTAGAACCATCACACCATACAGTATAGAACCATCACACATTACAGCATAGAACCATTATACATTACAGCGTAGAACCATCACACCAAACAACATAGAACAATCACACCTAACAGTGTAGAACTATCACACCTTATGTTATAGAACCATCACACCATACGGCACAGAACCATCACACCAAACAGCATGGAAACATCACATCTAACAGCTCAGAATCATCACACCATACAGTATAGAATCATCGTACCAAACAGCATGGAAACATCACATCTAACAGCTCAGAATCATCACACCATACAGTATAGAATCATCATACCAAACAGCATAGAACCATCACAGCATACAGTATAGAACCATCACACCAAACAGCATAGAACCATCACACCTTCCAGCATAGAACCATTACACCATACAGCGGAGAACCATCACACCATACAGTATAGAACCATCACAGCTTACAGCATAGAACCATTACACCATACAGCAAAGAACCATCACACCATACAGCAGAGAACCATCACACCTTACAACATAGAACATTTACACCATACAGCATAGAACCATCACACCATACAGTATAGAACCTTCACACCTTACAGCATAGAACCATTACATCATAAAGCATAGAACCATCAAACCATACAGTATAGAACCATCACACCTTACCGTTTAGACGATCACACCATAATTATACAACCATCACAACAAACAGCATAGAATCATCACACCTTACATCATAGAACCATTACACCAGAAAGCATAGAACCATTACACCAGACAGCATAGAAAAACCACCCCTTACAGTATAGAACCATCACACCTTACAGTATAGGACCATCATACCATACAGTATAGAACCATCACACGATACAGTATAGAAACATCAAACCTTACAGTATAGAACCATCAAACCACACAGCATAGAACCATCACACCTTACAGCATAGAACCAGTACACCATACAGTATAGAACCATCACACCATACAGTACAGAACCAACACACCATACAGTACAGAACCATCACACCTTACATCATAGAACTATCGCACCATACAGCATACAACCAACACACCTTACAGCATAGGACCATCACACTATAAAGCAAATAACAATCACACCATACAGTCTAGAAGCATTACACCAAACAGCATAGAATCATCACACCATACAGTATAGAACCATCACACCAAACAGCATAGAACCATCACACCTTACAGGATAGAACCATCACACCATATAGCAAAGAACCATCACACCATACACTATGGAAACATCACACCTTACAGCATAGAACCATCATACCATACAGCATAGGTACATCACACCATACAGCATAGAACCATCATTCCATACAGTATAGAACCATCACATCATACAGCATAGACCCATCATCGCATAGAGTATAGAACCATCACACCATACAGCATAGAACTATGACAGCTTTCAGCTTGGAAACATCACACCATACAGCTTAGAACCATCACACCAAAGAGCATTGAACCATCACACCATACAGTATAGAACCACCACACCTTACAGTATAGAACCATCATACCTTACAGTATAGAACCAACACACCACACAGCATAGAAACATCAAGCCTTACAGCATGGAACCATCACACCTTATAGCATAGAACCATCACACCATACAGCATAGAACCATCACACCTTACAGCATGGAACCATCACACCATACAGCATAGAACTATCACACCATAAAGTATACAACATCACACCTCACAGTATAGAACCATCACACCAAACAGCATAGAGCCATCAAACCTTACAGCATAGAACCAGTACACCATACAGCATAGAAGCATCACACCATACAGCATAGGTCCATCACACCTTGCAGCATAGAACCATTACACCATAAAGCATAAAACCATCAAACCATACAGTATAGAACCATCACACCGTACCGTATAGAGGATCACACCATAAATTATACAACCATCACACCAAACAGCATAGAATCATCACACCTTACAGCATAGAACCATGACACCACACAGCATAGAACCATTAAACCATACAGCATAGAACCATCACCCAATATAGTATAGAACCATCACACCATACAGTATAGAACCATCACACCATACAGCATAGAACCATCACACCTTACAGCATAGAACCATTACACCATACAGCATAGAACCATCACATCTTACAATATAGAGCCATTACACCATACAGCATAGAACCATCACAGCATACAGTATAGAACCATCACACATTGCAGCATAGAACCATTACACCAAACAGAATAGAACGATCACAACATACACTATAGAACCATCACACCTTACAGTATAGAACCATCACACCATACAGTATAGAACCATCACACCATACAGTATAGAAACATCACACATTGCAGCATAGAACCATTACACCACACAGCATAGTACGATCACACCATACACTATAGAATCATCACACCTTACAGCATTGAACTATTACACCATACAGCATAGAACCAGTACACCATACAGCATAGAACCATCACACCATACAGTATAGAACCATCACACATTGCAGCATAGAACCATTACACCAAACAGAATAGAACGATCACAACATACACTATAGAACCATCACACCTTACAGTATAGAACCATCACACCATACAGTATAGACCCATCACACCATACAGTATAGAAACATCACACCAAACAGCATAGAACCATCACACCTTACAGTATAGAATCATCATACCAAACAGCATAGAACCATCACAGCATACAGTATAGAACCATCACACCTTAAAGTATAGAACTATCACAGCATACAGCATAGAACCAATACACCATACAGCATAGAACCATCACACCATACAGCAGAGAAACATCACACCATACAGCAGAGAACCATCACACCTTACAGCATAGAACCATTACACCATACAGCATAGAACGATCACACCATACAGTATAGAACCATCAGACCTTACAACATAGAACATTTACACCATACAGCATAGAACCATCACCCCATACCGTATAGAATCATCACACCTTACAGCATAGAACCATCACACTAAACAGCATAGAACCATCACAACGTACACGATAGAACTATTACACCTTACAGTATAAAACCATCACACCATACAGTATAGAACCATCATACCTTACAGTATAGAACCATCACAGCAAACAGCATAGAAACATCAAGCCTTAAAGCATGGAACCATCACAGCTTACAGCATAGAACCATTAAACTATACAGCTTAGAACCATCACACCATACAGTATAGAACCATCACACCTTACGGCATAGAACCAATTTGCCTTACAGCATAGAACCATCACACCAAACAGCATAGAACAATAACACCTTACAGTATAGAACCATCACACCATACAGCATAGACCCATTACACGATGGAGTATAGAACCATGACACCTTACAGCATAGAACCATCACATCTTACAGTATAGAATCATTACACCATACAGCATAGAACCATCACACCTTACAGCATAGAACCATCACACCATACAGTATAGAACCATCATTTCTTAAAGTATAGAACCATCACACCAAACAGCATAGAACCATCACACCTTACAGCATAGAACCATCTCAACATACAGCATAGAACCATCACACCATACAGTATAGAACCATCACATCATATAGTCTAGAACCATCACACCATACAGCATAGAACCATCACAGCTTAAGCATAGAACCATTAAACCATACAGCTTAGAACCATCACACCATACAGTATAGAACCATCACACATTACAGCATAGAACCATTATACCTTACAGCACAGAACCATCAGACCATACAGTATAGAACTATCACACCTTACAGTATAGAACCATCACACCATATAGCATAGAGCCATCACACCAAACAGCATAGAACCATCACACCATACAGTATAGAACTATCACACCTTACACTGTAGAACAATCACACCACACACCATAAAACCATCAAACCAAACAGCATACAACCATCACAACATACACTATAGAACTTTTACACCTTACAGTATAAAACATCACACCTTACAGTATAGAACCATCATACCTTACAGTATAGAACCATCACACCACACAGCACAGAAACATCAAGCCTTACAGCATGGATCCATCACACCTTATAGCATAGAACCATCACACCATACAGCATAGATCCATCACATCTTACAGCATAGAACCATCACACCATACAACATAGAACTATCACACCATAAAGTATACAACATCACACCTCACAGTATAGAACAATCACACCAAACAGCATAGAGCCATCAAACCTTACAGCATAGAACCAGTACACCATACAGCATAGAAGCATCACACCATACAGCATAGGACCATCACACCTTACAGTATAGAACCATTACACCATAAAGCATAGAACCATCAAACCATACAGTATAGAACCATCACACCGTACCGTATAGAGGATCACACCAAAAATTATACAACCATCACACCAAACAGCATAGAATCATCACACCTTACAGCATAGATCCATGACACCACACAGCATAGAACCATTACACCATACAGCATAGAACCATCACATCTTACAGTATAGAACCATCACACCATACAGTATAGGACTATCACACCTTACACCATAGAACCATCACACCATAAAGTATACAACCATCACACCTTACAGTATAGAACCATCACACCATACAGTATAGAACCATCACACCTTACAGCATAGAACCATCACACCATACAGTATAGAACAATCAAACCTTACAGTATAGAACCATCACACCATACAGCATAGAACCATCACACCTTACAGCATAGAACCATTACACCATAAAGCATAGAACCATCAAACCATACAGTGTAGAACTATCACACCGTACCGTATACAGGATCACACCATAAATTATACAACCATCACACCAAACAGCATAGAATCATCACATCTTACAGTATAGAACCATTAAACCACACAGCATAGAACCATTACACCATACAGCATAGAAACATCACACCATACAGTTTAAAACCATCACACCTTACAGTATAGGACCATCACACCATACAGTATAGAACCATCACACGATACAGTATAGAAACATCAAACCTTACAGTATAGAACCATCACACAATACAGCATAGAACCATCACAACATACAGCATAGAATATTCACACCTTACAGCATAGAACCAGTACACCATACAGCATAGAACCATCACACCCTACAGTATAGAACCATCACACCTTACAGTATAGAACCACCACACCATACAGCATAGAACAATCACACCTTACAGTGTAGAACTATCACACCGTACCGTATACAGGATCACACCATAAATTATACAACCATCACACCAAACAGCATAGAATCATCACATCTTACAGTATAGAACCATTAAACCACACAGCATAGAACCATTACACCATACAGCATAGAAACATCACACCATACAGTTTAAAACCATCACACCTTACAGTATAGGACCATCACACCATACAGTGTGGAACCATCACACGATACAGTATAGAAACATCAAACCTTACAGTATAGAACCATCACACAATACAGTATAGAACCATCACAACATACAGCATAGAATATTCACACCTTACAGCATAGAACCAGTACACCATACAGCATAGAACCATCACACCCTACAGTATAGAACCATCACACCTTACAGTATAGAACCACCACACCATACAGCATAGAACAATCACACCCAACATTGTAGAACTATCACACCTTACATTATAGAAACATCACACCATACGGCATAGAACCATCACACCAAACAGCATGGAAACATCACATCTAACAGCTCAGAATCATCACACCATACAGTATAGAACCATCACACCATACAGTACAGAACCATCACACCATACAGTACAGAACCATCACACCTTACATCATAGAACTATCGCACCATACAGCATACAACCAACACACCTTACAGCATAGGACCATCACACTATAAAGCAAATAACAATCACACCATACAGTCTAGAAGCATTACACCAAAGAGCAGAGAATCATCACACCATACAGTATAGAACCATCACACCAAACAGCATAGAACCATCACACCTTACAGGATAGAACCATCACACCATATAGCAAAGAACCATCACACCATACACTATGGAAACATCACACCTTACAGCATAGAACCATCATACCATACAGCATAGGTACATCACACCATACAGCATAGAACCATCATTCCATACAGTATAGAACCATCACATCATACAGCATAGACCCATCATCGCATAGAGTATAGAACCATCACACCATACAGCATAGAACTATGACAGCTTTCAGCTTGGAAACATCACACCATACAGCTTAGAACCATCACACCAAAGAGCATTGAACCATCACACCATACAGTATAGAACCACCACACCTTACAGTATAGAACCATCAAACCTTACAGTATAGAACCAACACACCACACAGCATAGAAACATCAAGCCTTACAGCATGGAACCATCACACCTTATAGCATAGAACCATCACACCATACAGCATAGAACCATCACACCTTACAGCATGGAACCATCACACCATACAGCATAGAACTATCACACCATAAAGTATACAACATCACACCTCACAGTATAGAACCATCACACCAAACAGCATAGAGCCATCAAACCTTACAGCATAGAACCAGTACACCATACAGCATAGAAGCATCACACCATACAGCATAGGTCCATCACACCTTGCAGCATAGAACCATTACACCATAAAGCATAAAACCATCAAACCATACAGTATAGAACCATCACACCGTACCGTATAGAGGATCACACCATAAATTATACAACCATCACACCAAACAGCATAGAATCATCACACCTTACAGCATAGAACCATGACACCACACAGCATAGAACCATTAAACCATACAGCATAGAACCATCACCCAATATAGTATAGAACCATCACACCATACAGTATAGAACCATCACACCATACAGCATAGAACCATCACACCTTACAGCATAGAACCATTACACCATACAGCATAGAACCATCACATCTTACAATATAGAGCCATTACACCATACAGCATAGAACCATCACAGCATACAGTATAGAACCATCACACATTGCAGCATAGAACCATTACACCAAACAGAACAGAACGATCACAACATACACTATAGAACCATCACACCTTACAGTATAGAACCATCACACCATACAGTATAGAACCATCACACCATACAGTATAGAAACATCACACATTGCAGCATAGAACCATTACACCACACAGCATAGTACGATCACACCATACACTATAGAATCATCACACCTTACAGCATTGAACTATTACACCATACAGCATAGAACCAGTACACCATACAGCATAGAACCATCACACCATACAGTATAGAACCATCACACATTGCAGCATAGAACCATTACACCAAACAGAATAGAACGATCACAACATACACTATAGAACCATCACACCTTACAGTATAGAACCATCACACCATACAGTATAGAACCATCACACCATACAGTATAGAAACATCACACATTGCAGCATAGAACCATTACACCACACAGCATAGTACGATCACACCATACACTATAGAATCATCACACCTTACAGCATTGAACTATTACACCATACAGCATAGAACCAGTACACCATACAGCATAGAACCATCACACCATGCAGCATTGAACCATCAAACCAAACAACATAAAATCATCACACCAAACAGCATAGAACCATCACACCATACAGTATAGGACCATCACACCAAACTGCATAGAACCATCAGACCTTACAGTATAGAACCATCACACCATATAGCATAGAACCATCACACCATACAGCATAGAACTATCACACCATACAGCATAGAATCATCACACCATACAGTATAGACCATCACACCATACAGCAGAGAAACATCACACCATACAGCAGAGAACCATCACACCTTACAGCATAGAACCATTACACCATACAGCATAGAACGATCACACCATACAGTATTGAACCATCAGACCTTACAACATAGAACATTTACACCATACAGCATAGAACCATCACCCGATACCGTATAGAATCATCGCACCTTACAGCATAGAACCATTACACCATAAAGCATAGAACCATCAAACCATACAGTATAGAACCATCACACCTTACCGTATAGAGGAACACACCATAAATTATACAATCATCACACCAAACAGCATAGAATCATCACACCTTACAGCATAGAACCATTACACCACACAGCATAGAACCATCACACCATACAGTATAGAACCACCACACCTTACAGTATAGGACCATCACACCATACAGTATAGGACGATCACACCATACAGTATAGAACCATCACACAATAAAGTATAGAACCATCACACCATACAGCATAGAATCATTACACCTTACAGCATAGAATCATCACAACATACAGCATAGAATCATCACACCTTACAGCATAGAACCAGTACACCATACAGCATAGAACCATCAGACCATACAGCATAGAACCACCACACCTTACAGCATAGAACCATCACAACATACAGTATAGAACCATCATGCCTTAAAGTATAGAACCATCACACCAAACAGTATAGAGCCATTACACCATACAGCATAGAACCATCACACCATACAGTATAGACCCATCACACGATGGAGTATAGAACCATGACACCTTACAGCATAGAACCATCACATCTTACAGTATAGAACCACTACACCATACAGCGTAGAACCATCACACCTTACAGTGTAGAACCATCACACCATACAGTATAGAACCATCATTTCTTAAAGTAAAGAACCATCACACCAAACAGTATAGAGCCATTACACCATACAGCATAGAACCTTCACACCATACAGTATAGAACCATCACATCATATAGTCTAGAACCATCTCACCATACAGCATAGAACCATCACACCATACAGTATAGAACCATCACCCCTTACAGTATAGAACCATCACACCTTACAACATAGAACCATCACAGCTTACAGCATAGAACCATTAAACCATACAGCTTAGAACCATCACACCATACAGTATAGAACCATCACACCTTACAACATAGAACCATTATACCTTACAGCATATAACCATCACACCAAACAGCATAGAACAATCGCACCTTACAGTATAGAACCATCACACCATACAGCATAGACCCATCACACGATGGAGTATAGAACCATCACACTATACAGTATAGAACTATCACACCTTACACTGTAGAACCATCACACCACACACCATAAAACCATCACACCAAACAGCATAGAACCATCACAACATACACGATAGAACTATTACACCTTACAGTATAAAACCATCACACCTTACAGTATAGAACCATCATACCTTACAGTATAGAACCATCACAGCAAACAGAATAGAAACATCAAGCCTTAAAGCATGGAACCATCACAGCTTACAGCATAGAACCATTAAACTATACAGCTTAGAACCATCACACCATACAGTATAGAACCATCACACCTTACGGCATAGAACCAATTTGCCTTACAGCATAGAACCATCACACCAAACAGCATAGAACAATCACACCTTACAGTATAGAACCATCACACCATACAGCATAGACCCATCACACGATGGAGTATAGAACCATGACACCTTACAGCATAGAACCATCACATCTTACAGTATAGAACCACTACACCATACAGCGTAGAACCATCACACCTTACAGTGTAGAACCATCACACCATACAGTATAGAACCATCATTTCTTAAAGTATAGAACCATCACACCAAACAGTATAGAGCCATTACACCATACAGCATAGAACCATCACACCATACAGTATAGAACCATCACATCATATAGTCTAGAACCATCACACCATACAGCATAGAACCATCACAGCTTAAGCATAGAGCCATTAAACCATACAGCTTAGAACCATCACACCATACAGTATAGAACCATCACACATTACAGCATAGAACCATTATACCTTACAGAACAGAACCATCAGATCATACAGTATAGAACTATCACACCTTACAGTATAGAACCATCACACCATATAGCATAGAGCCATCACACCAAACAGCATAGAACCATCACAACATACAGTATAGAACTATCACACCTTACAATGTAGAACCATCACTCCACACACCATAAAACCATCAAACCAAACAGCATACAACCATCACAACATACACTATAGAACTATTACACCTTACAGTATAAAACCATCACACCTTACAGTATAGAACCATCATACCTTACAGTATAGAACCATCACACCACACAGCACAGAAACATCAAGCCTTACAGCATGGATCCATCACACCTTATAGCATAGAACCATCACACCATACAGCATAGAACCATCACACCTTACAGCATGGAACCATCACACCATACAACATAGAACTATCACACCATAAAGTATACAACATCACACCTCACAGTATAGAACCATCATACCAAACAGCATAGAGCCATCAAACCTTACAGCATGGAACCAGTACACCATACAGCATAGAAGCATCACACCATACAGCATAGGACCATCACACCTTACAGTATAGAACCATTACACCATAAAGCATAGAAACATCAAACCATACAGTATAGAACCATCACACCGTACCGTATAGAGGATCACACCATAAATTATACAACCATCACACCAAACAGCATAGAATCATCACACCTTACAGCATAGAACCATTACACCATACAGGATAGAACCATCACATCTTACAGTATAGAACCATCACACCATACAGCATAGGACTATCACACCTTACAGCATAGAACCATCACACCATAAAGTATACAACCATCACACCTTACAGTGTAGAACCATCACACCAAACAGCATAGAACCATCAAACCTTACAGCATAGGACCATTACACCATACAGCATAGAACCGTCACACCATACAGTATAGAACCATCACACCTTACAGCATAGAACCATCACACCATACAGTATAGAACAATCAAACCTTACAGTATAGAACCATCACACCATTCGGCATAGAACCATCACACCTTACAGCATAGAACCATCTCACCATACCCCATAGGACCGTCACACCTTACAGCATAGAACCATTACACCATAAAGCATAGAACCATCAAACCATACAGTGTAGAACTATCACACCGTACCGTATACAGGATCACACCATAAATTATACAACCATCACACCAAACAGCATAGAATCATCACACCTTACAGTATAGAACCATTAAACCACACAGCATAGAACCATTACACCATACAGCATAGAAACATCACACCATACAGTTTAAAACCATCACACCTTACAGTATAGCACCATCACACCATACAGTATAGAACCATCACACGATACAGAATAGAAACATCAAACCTTACAGTATAGAACCATCACACGATACAGTATAGAAACATCAAACCTTACAGTATAGAACCATCACACAATACAGTATAGAACCATCACAACATACAGCATAGAATATTCACACCTTACAGCATAGAACCAGTACACCATACAGCATAGAACCATTACACCCTACAGTATAGAACCATCACACCTTACAGTATAGAACCACCACACCATACAGCATAGAACAATCACACCTAATAGTGTAGAACTATCACACCTTACATTATAGAACCATCACACCATACGGCATAGAACCATCACACCAAACAGCATGGAAACATCACATCTAACAGCTCAGAATCATCACACCATACAGTATAGAACCATCACACCATACAGTACAGAACCATCACACCTAACATCATAGAACTATCGCACCATACAGCATACAACCAACACACCTTACAGCATAGGACCATCACACTATAAAGCAAATAACAATCACACCATACAGTCTAGAAGCATTACACCAAAGAGCATAGAATCATCACACCATACAGTATAGAACCATCACACCAAACAGCATAGAACCATCACACCTTACAGGATAGAACCATCACACCATATAGCAAAGAACCATCACACCATACACTATGGAAACATCACACCTTACAGCATAGAACCATCATACCATACAGCATAGGTACATCACACCATACAGCATAGAACCATCATTCCATACAGTTTGGAACCATCACATCATACAGCATAGACCCATCATCGCATAGAGTATAGAACCATCACACCATACAGCATAGAACTATGACAGCTTTCAGCTTGGAAACATCACACCATACAGCTTAGAACCATCACACCAAAGAGCATTGAACCATCACACCATACAGTATAGAACCATCACACCTTACAGTATAGAACCATCATACCTTACAGTATAGAACCAACACACCACACAGCATAGAAACATCAAGCCTTACAGCATGGAACCATCACACCTTATAGCATAGAACCATCACACCATACAGCATAGAACCATCACACCTTACAGCATGGAACCATCACACCATACAGCATAGAACTATCACACCATAAAGTATACAACATCAAACCTCACAGTATAGAACCATCACACCAAACAGCATAGAGCCATCAAACCTTACAGCATAGAACCAGTACACCATACAGCATAGAAGCATCACACCATACAGCATAGGTCCATCACACCTTGCAGCATAGAACCATTACACCATAAAGCATAGAACCATCAAACCGTACAGTATAGAACCATCACACCGTACCGTATAGAGGATCACACCATAAATTATACAACCATCACACCAAACAGCATAGAATCATCACACCTTACAGCATAGAACCATGACACCACACAGCATAGAACCATTAAACCATACAGCATAGAACCATCACCCAATATAGTATAGAACCATCACACCATACAGTATAGAACCATCACACCATACAGCATAGAACCATCACACCTTACAGCATAGAACCATTACACCATACAGCATAGAACCATCACATCTTACAATATAGAGCCATTACACCATACAGCATAGAACCATCACAGCATACAGTATAGAAACATCACACATTGCAGCATAGAACCATTACACCACACAGCATAGTACGATCACACCATACACTATAGAATCATCACACCTTACAGCATTGAACTATTACACCATACAGCATAGAACCAGTACACCATACAGCATAGAACCATCACACCATACCTTATAGGACCATCACACCTTACAGTATAGGACCATCACACCATACAGTATAGAGCCATCAGAGCAAACAGCATAAAACCATCACCCCAAACAGCATAGAACCATCACACCATGCAGCATTGAACCATCAAACCAAACAACATAAAATCATCACACCAGACAGCATAGAACCATCACACCTTACAGCATGGAACCATCACACCATACAGCATAGAACTATCACACCATAAAGTATACAACATCAAACCTCACAGTATAGAACCATCACACCAAACAGCATAGAGCCATCAAACCTTACAGCATAGAACCAGTACACCATACAGCATAGAAGCATCACACCATACAGCATAGGACCATCACACCTTGCAGCATAGAACCATTACACCATAAAGCATAGAACCATCAAACCATACAGTATAGAACCATCACACCGTACCGTATAGAGGATCACACCATAAATTATACAACCATCACACCAAACAGCATAGAATCATCACACCTTACAGCATAGAACCATGACACCACACAGCATAGAACCAATAAACCATACATCAAAGAACCATCACCCAATATAGTATAGAACCATCACACCATACAGTATAGAACCATCACACCATACAGCATAGAACCATCACACCTTACAGCATAGAACCATTACACCATACAGCATAGAACCATCACACCATACAGTATAGAGCCATCAGAGCAAACAGCATAAAACCATCACCCCAAACAGCATAGAACCATCACACCATGCAGCATTGAACCATCAAACCAAACAACATAAAATCGTCACACCAAACAGCATAGAACCATCACACCATACAGTATAGGACCATCACACCAAACTGCATAGAACCATCAGACCTTACAGTATAGAACCATCACACCATATAGCATAGAACCATCACACCATACAGCATAGAACTATCACACCATACAGCATAGAATCATCACACCATACAGTATAGAACCATCACACCAAACAGCATAGAACCATCACACCTTACAGTATAGAACCATCACACAATATATCATAGAACCATCACACCATACAGCATAGAACCATCACACCATAGAGTATAGAACCATCACAGCAAACAGAATAGAACCATCACACCATAAATAATAGAACCATCAAACCATATAGCATAGAACCATCACACCATACAGCATAGAACTATCAAACCATACAGCATAGAATCATTACACCATACAGTATAGGACCAACACACCAAACAGCATAGAACCATCACACCTTACAGTATGGAACCATCACACCAAACAGCATAGAACCATCACACCATACAGCATAGAACCATCACACCATACAGTATAGATCCATCACACCAAACAGCATAGAACCATCAAATCTTACAGCATAGAACCATCACAACATTTAGCATAGAACCATCACACCAAACAGCATAGAACCATCAAACATTACAGCATAGAACCATCACAACATTTAGCATAGAACCATCACACCATACAGTATAGAACCATCACACCTTACAGCATAGAGCCATTACACCATACAGCATAGAACCATTACACCATACAGCATAGAACCATCACCCAATACAATATAGAACCATCACACCATACAGTATAGATCCATCACACCATACAGCATAGAACCATCACACCTTACAGCATATAACCATTACACCATACAGCATAGAACCATCACACCATACAGTATAGAACCATCAAAACCTTACAGCATAGAACCATTACACCATACAGCTTAGAAGCATCACAGCATACAGTTTAGAACCATCACACCTTACAGTATAGAACCATTACACCATACAGCATAGAACGATTACATCACACAGCATAGAACGATCACACCATACACTATAGAACCATCACACCTTACAATATAGAACCATTAAACCATACAGCATAGAACCATCAGAGCATACAGTATAGAACCATCACACATTGCAGCATAGAACCATTAAACCAAACAGAATAGAACGATCACACCATACACTATACAACCATCAAACCATACACTATAGAACCATCACACCTTACAGCATGGAACCATTACACCATACAGCATAAAACCATCACACCATACAGCATATAACCATTACACCATACAGCATAGAACCATCACACCATACAGTATAGGACATTCACACCATACAGTATAGAACCATCACACCATGCATCATAGAACTATCACACCATAAAGCATAGAACCATCAGAGCAAACAGCATAAAACCATTACCCCAAAGAGCATAGTACCATCACACCATACAGCATTTAACCATCAAACCAAACAGCATAATACCATCACACCAAACAGCATAGAACCATCACACCATACAGTATAGAAACATCACACCAAACAGCGCAGAACCATCACACCTTACAGTATAGAACCATCACATGATATAGCATAGAACCATCACACCATACAGCATGGAAACATCACACCTTCCAGCATAGAACCATCACACCATACAGCATAGAACCATCACACCATACAGTATAGAACTATCACACCTAACAGCAGAGAACCATCACACCTTACAGTATAGAACCATCAAACCAAACAGCATAGAACCAGCACACTTTAAAGTATAGAACCAGCACACCATATAGCATAGAACCATCACACCATACAGTATAGAACTATCACACCATACAGCATAGACCCATCACATCTTACAATATAGAACCATTAAACCATACAGCATAGAACCATTAAACCATACAGCATAGAACCATCAGAGCATACAGTATAGAACCATCACACATTGCAGCATAGAACCATTAAACCAAACAGAATAGAACGATCACACCATACACTATACAACCATCAAACCTTACAGTATAGAACCATCACACCATACAATATAGAACCATCACACCATACAGTATAGAACCATCACACCATACAGTATAGAATCATCACACCATAGAGTATAGAACCATCACACATTGCAGCATAGAACCATTACACCATACAGCGTAGATCCATCACAGCTTTCAGTATAGAACCATCACACATTGCAGCATAGAACCATTACACAACACAGCATAGAACGATCACATCATACACTATAGAATCATCACAACTTACAGCATTGAACCATTACACCATACAGCATAGAACCAGTACACAATACAGCATAGAACCATTACACCATACAGCATAGAACCATCACCCAATACAGTATAGAACCATCACACCATACAGTATAGAACCATCACACCATACAGCATAGAACCATCACACCTTACAGCATAGAACCATTACACCATACAGCATAGAACCATCACATCATACAGTATAGAACCATCACACCTTACAGCATAGAACCATTACACCATACAGCGTAGAACCATCACAGCTTTCAGTATAGAACCATCACACATTGCAGCATAGAACCATTACACAACACAGCAGAGAATGATCACACCATACACTATAGAAACATCAGTCTTTACAGTATAGAACCATCACACCAAACAGCATAGTACCATCAAACCAAACAGCACAGTACCATCACACCATACAGCATAGAACCATCACACCATACATTATAGAACCATCACACATAACAGCAGAGAACCATCACACCTTACAGTATAGAACCATCAAACCAAACAGCATAGAACCATCACACTTTAAAGTATAGAACCAGCACACCATATAGCATAGAACCATCACACCATACAGTATGGAAACATCACACCTTGCAGCATAGAACCATCACACCATACAGTATAGAACCATCACACCATACAGCATAGAATCATCACACCATACAGTATAGAACTATTAAACCATACAGCATAGACCCATCACATCTTACAATATAGAACCATTAAACCATACAGCATAGAACCATCAGAGCATACAGTATAGAACCATCACACATTGCAGCATAGAACCATTAAACCAAACAGAATAGAACGATCACACCATACACTATACAACCATCAAACCTTACAGTATAGAACCATCACACCATACAATATAGAACCATCACACCATACAGTATAGAACCATCACACATTGCAGCATAGAACCATTACACCACATAGCATAGTACGATCACATCATACACTATAGAATCATCACAACTTACAGCATTGAACCATTACACCTTACAGCATAGAACCAGTACACAATACAGCATAGAACCATTACACCATACAGCATAGAACCATCACACCATACATTATATAGAACCATCACACCTTACAGTATAGAACCATCACACCTTGCAGTATAGAACCATCACACCATACAGCATAGAACCATCACACCATACAGCATAGAACCATCACACCTTACAGTATAGAACCAGCATCCCTTACATTATAGAACTTTCACACCTTACATTATAGAACCATCGCACCATACAGCATAGAACTATCACACCTTACAGCAGAGAAGCATCATACCTTACAGCATAGAACCATCAGACCATACAGTATAGAACTATCACACCTTACAGTATAGAACCATCACATCATATAGCATAGAACCATCACACCTTACAGTATAGAACCAGCACCCCTTACAGTATAGAACTATCACACCTTACGGTATAGAACCATCACACCTTACAGTATAGAACTATCACACCTTACAGTATAGAACTATCACACCTTACAGTATAGAACCATCACACCTTACAGCATTGAACCATCACACCTTACAGCATTGAACCATCACACCATACAGCATAGAACCATCACACCTTACAGTATATTACCATCACACTTTACAGTATAGATCCATCAAATCTTACAGTATAGAACTATCACACCTTACAGTATAGAACCATCACACCATACAGCATAGAACTCTCACACCATACAGCAGAGAACCATCAAACCATACAGCATAGAACCATAATACCTTACAGTATTGAACCATCACACCTTACAGCATAGAACCAGCACACCATACATCATAGAACCATCACACCTTACAGTATAGAACCATCACACCTTACAGTATAGAACCATCACACCATACAGTATAGATCCATCACACCATATAGCATAGACCCATCACACCATATAGCATAGAAGCATCACACCATACAACATTGTACCATCACACCTTACAGTATAGAACCAGCATCCCTTACATTATACAACTTTCACACCTTACATTATAGAACCATCGCACCATACAGCATAGAACTATCACACCTTACAGCAGAGAAGCATCATACCTTACAGCATAGAACCATCAGACCATACAGTATAGAACTATCACACCTTACAGTATAGAACCAGCAACCCTTACAGTATAGAACTATCACACCTTACAGTATAGAACTATCACACCTTACAGTATAGAACCATCACACCTTACAGCATTGAACCATCACACCATACAGCATAGAACCATCACACCTTACAGCAGAGAACCATCAAACTATACAGCATAGGACCATCACACCTTACAGCATAGAACCAGCACACCATACAGCATAGAACCATCACACCATACATTATATAGAACCATCACACCTTGCAGTATAGAACCATCACACCATACAACATAGAACCATCACACCTTACAGTATAGAACCATCACACCATACTGCATAGAACCATCACACAATATAGCGTAGAACCATCACACCATACATCATAGAACCGTCACACCATACAGCATAGCACCATCAAACCATACAGCAGAGAACCATCAAATCATACAGCATAGAACCATCACACCTTACAGTATTGAACCATCACACCTTACAGCATAGAACCAGCACACCATACAGCATAGAACCATCACACCATACAGTATAGAACCATCACACCTTACAGTATAGAACCATCACACCTTACAGTATAGAACCATCACACTATACAGCATAGAACACTCACACCATACATCATAGCACCATCAAACCATACAGCATATAACCATCAAACTATACAGCATAGAACCATCACACCTTACAGTATAGAACCATCACACCTTACAGCATAGACCCAGCAAACCATACAGCATAGAACCATCACAACATACAGCATAGAACCATCACACATTACAGTATAGAACCATCACACCATACAGCACTGAACCATCACACCATACAGCATAGAACCATCACACCATACAGCATAGAACCATCACACCTTACAGTATAGAACCATCACACCATACATCATAGAACCATCACACCTTACAGTATAGAACCATCACACCTTACAGTATAGAACCATCACACCATACAGTATAGATCCATCACACCATATAGCATAGACCCATCACACCATATAGCATAGAAGCATCACACCATACAACATTGTACCATCACACCTTACAGTATAGAACCAGCATCCCTTACATTATAGAACTTTCACACCTTACATTATAGAACCATCGCACCATACAGCATAGAACTATCACACCTTACAGCAGAGAAGCATCAGACCATACAGTATAGAACTATCACACCTTACAGTATAGAACCAGCAACCCTTACAGTATAGAACTATCACACCTTACAGTATAGAACCATCACACCTTACAGTATAGAACTATCACACCTTACAGCATTGAACCATCACACCATACAGCATAGGACCATCACACCTTACAGTATATTACCATCACACCTTACAGTATAGATCCATCACACCTTGCAGTATAGAACTATCACACCTTACAGTATAGAACCATCTCACCATACAGCATAGAAACATCACAACATACAGCATAGAACTCTCACACTATACAGCAGAGAACCATCAAATCATACAGCATAGAACCATCACACCTTACAGTATTGAACCATCACACCTTACAGCATAGAACCAGCACACCATACAGCATAGAACCATCACACCATACAGTATAGAACCATCACACCTTACAGTATAGAACCATCACACCTTGCAGTATAAAACCATCACACCATACAGCGTAGAACCATCACACCATACAGCATAGAACCCTCACACCATACAGCATAGCACCATCAAACCATACAGCATAGAACCATCAAAATATACAGCATAGAACCATCACACCTTACAGTATAGAACCATCACACCTTACAGCATAGAACCAGCAAACCATATAGCATAGAACCATCACAACATACAGCATAGAACCATCACACATTACAGTATAGAACCATCACACCATACAGCACTGAACCATCACACCATACAGCATAGAACCATCACACCTTACAGCATAGAACCATCACACCTTACAGTATAGAACCATCAAACCATACAGCATATAACCCTCACAGCATACAGCAGAGAACCATCAAACCATACAGCAGAGAACCATCAAACCATACAGCATAGAACCATCACACCTTACAGTATAGAACCATCACACCTTACAGCATAGAACCCGCACACCATACAGTACAGAACCATCAGACCATATAGCATAGAACCATCATACCATACAGCAGAGAACCATCAAACCATACAGCATAGAACCATCACACCTTACAGTATAGAACCTTCATACCATACACCATAGAACCATCACACCATACAGCATAGAACCATCACACCTTACAGTATACAACCATCACACCATACTTGATAGAACCATCACACCTTACAGTATAGAACCATCACACCACACAGTATAGAACCATCACACCATATAGCATAGAACCATCACACGTTACAGTATAGATCCATCACACCTTACGGTATAGAGCCATCACACCATACAGCTTAGAACCATCACAAGTTGCAGTATCGAACTGTCACACCTTACAGCATAGAACCATCGCACCATACAGCATAGAACCATCACACCTTACAGTATAGAACCAGCACCCCTTACAGTATAGAACTATCACACCTTACGGTATAGAACCATCACACCTTACAGTATAGAACTATCACACCTTACAGTATAGAACCATCACACCTTACAGCATTGAACCATCACACCTTACAGCATTGAACCATCACACCATACAGCATAGAACCATCACACTTTACAGTATATTACCATCACACTTTACAGTATAGATCCATCAAATCTTACAGTATAGAACTATCACACCTTACAGTATAGAACCATCACACCATACAGCATAGAACTCTCACACCATACAGCAGAGAACCATCAAACCATACAGCATAGAACCATCATACCTTACAGTATTGAACCATCACACCTTACAGCATAGAACCAGCACACCATACAGCATAGAACCATCACACCATACATTATATAGAACCATCACACCTTACAGTATAGAACCATCACACCTTGCAGTATAGAACCATCACACCATACAGCATAGAACCATCACAGCATACAGCATAGAACCATCACACCTTACAGTATAGAACCAGCATCCCTTACATTATAGAACTTTCACACCTTACATTATAGAACCATCGCACCATACAGCATAGAACTATCACACCTTACAGCAGAGAAGCATCATACCTTACAGCATAGAACCATCAGACCATACAGTATAGAACTATCACACCTTACGGTATAGAACCATCACATCATATAGCATAGAACCATCACACCTTACAGTATAGAACCAGCACCCCTTACAGTATAGAACTATCACACCTTACGGTATAGAACCATCACACCTTACAGTATAGAACTATCACACCTTACAGTATAGAACCATCACACCTTACAGTATTGAACCATCACACCTTACAGCACTGAACCATCACACCATACAGCATAGAACCATCACACCTTACAGTATTTTACCATCACACTTTACAGTATAGATCCATCAAATCTTACAGTATAGAACTATCACACCTTACAGTATAGAACCATCACACCATACAGCATAGAACTCTCACACCATACAGCAGAGAACCATCAAACCATACAGCATAGAACCATCATACCTTACAGTATTGAACCATCACACCTTACAGCATAGAACCAGCACACCATACAGCATAGAACCATCACACCATACATTATATAGAACCATCACACCTTACAGTATAGAACCATCACACCTTGCAGTATAGAACCATCACACCATACAGCATAGAACTATCACACCATAAAGTATACAACATCACACCTCACAGTATAGAACCATCACACCAAACAGCATAGAGCCATCAAACCTTACAGCATAGAACCAGTACACCATACAGCATAGAAGCATCACACCATACAGCATAGGTCCATCACACCTTGCAGCATAGAACCATTACACCATAAAGCATAAAACCATCAAACCATACAGTATAGAACCATCACACCGTACCGTATAGAGGATCACACCATAAATTATACAACCATCACACCAAACAGCATAGAATCATCACACCTTACAGCATAGAACCATGACACCACACAGCATAGAACCATTAAACCATACAGCATAGAACCATCACCCAATATAGTATAGAACCATCACACCATACAGTATAGAACCATCACACCATACAGCATAGAACCATCACACCTTACAGCATAGAACCATTACACCATACAGCATAGAACCATCACATCTTACAATATAGAGCCATTACACCATACAGCATAGAACCATCACAGCATACAGTATAGAACCATCACACATTGCAGCATAGAACCATTACACCAAACAGAACAGAACGATCACAACATACACTATAGAACCATCACACCTTACAGTATAGAACCATCACACCATACAGTATAGAACCATCACACCATACAGTATAGAAACATCACACATTGCAGCATAGAACCATTACACCACACAGCATAGTACGATCACACCATACACTATAGAATCATCACACCTTACAGCATTGAACTATTACACCATACAGCATAGAACCAGTACACCATACAGCATAGAACCATCACACCATACAGTATAGAACCATCACACATTGCAGCATAGAACCATTACACCAAACAGAATAGAACGATCACAACATACACTATAGAACCATCACACCTTACAGTATAGAACCATCACACCATACAGTATAGAACCATCACACCATACAGTATAGAAACATCACACATTGCAGCATAGAACCATTACACCACACAGCATAGTACGATCACACCATACACTATAGAATCATCACACCTTACAGCATTGAACTATTACACCATACAGCATAGAACCAGTACACCATACAGCATAGAACCATCACACCATGCAGCATTGAACCATCAAACCAAACAACATAAAATCATCACACCAAACAGCATAGAACCATCACACCATACAGTATAGGACCATCACACCAAACTGCATAGAACCATCAGACCTTACAGTATAGAACCATCACACCATATAGCATAGAACCATCACACCATACAGCATAGAACTATCACACCATACAGCATAGAATCATCACACCATACAGTATAGACCATCACACCATACAGCAGAGAAACATCACACCATACAGCAGAGAACCATCACACCTTACAGCATAGAACCATTACACCATACAGCATAGAACGATCACACCATACAGTATTGAACCATCAGACCTTACAACATAGAACATTTACACCATACAGCATAGAACCATCACCCGATACCGTATAGAATCATCGCACCTTACAGCATAGAACCATTACACCATAAAGCATAGAACCATCAAACCATACAGTATAGAACCATCACACCTTACCGTATAGAGGAACACACCATAAATTATACAATCATCACACCAAACAGCATAGAATCATCACACCTTACAGCATAGAACCATTACACCACACAGCATAGAACCATCACACCATACAGTATAGAACCACCACACCTTACAGTATAGGACCATCACACCATACAGTATAGGACGATCACACCATACAGTATAGAACCATCACACAATAAAGTATAGAACCATCACACCATACAGCATAGAATCATTACACCTTACAGCATAGAATCATCACAACATACAGCATAGAATCATCACACCTTACAGCATAGAACCAGTACACCATACAGCATAGAACCATCAGACCATACAGCATAGAACCACCACACCTTACAGCATAGAACCATCACAACATACAGTATAGAACCATCATGCCTTAAAGTATAGAACCATCACACCAAACAGTATAGAGCCATTACACCATACAGCATAGAACCATCACACCATACAGTATAGACCCATCACACGATGGAGTATAGAACCATGACACCTTACAGCATAGAACCATCACATCTTACAGTATAGAACCACTACACCATACAGCGTAGAACCATCACACCTTACAGTGTAGAACCATCACACCATACAGTATAGAACCATCATTTCTTAAAGTAAAGAACCATCACACCAAACAGTATAGAGCCATTACACCATACAGCATAGAACCTTCACACCATACAGTATAGAACCATCACATCATATAGTCTAGAACCATCTCACCATACAGCATAGAACCATCACACCATACAGTATAGAACCATCACCCCTTACAGTATAGAACCATCACACCTTACAACATAGAACCATCACAGCTTACAGCATAGAACCATTAAACCATACAGCTTAGAACCATCACACCATACAGTATAGAACCATCACACCTTACAACATAGAACCATTATACCTTACAGCATATAACCATCACACCAAACAGCATAGAACAATCACACCTTACAGTATAGAACCATCACACCATACAGCATAGACCCATCACACGATGGAGTATAGAACCATCACACTATACAGTATAGAACTATCACACCTTACACTGTAGAACCATCACACCACACACCATAAAACCATCACACCAAACAGCATAGAACCATCACAACATACACGATAGAACTATTACACCTTACAGTATAAAACCATCACACCTTACAGTATAGAACCATCATACCTTACAGTATAGAACCATCACAGCAAACAGAATAGAAACATCAAGCCTTAAAGCATGGAACCATCACAGCTTACAGCATAGAACCATTAAACTATACAGCTTAGAACCATCACACCATACAGTATAGAACCATCACACCTTACGGCATAGAACCAATTTGCCTTACAGCATAGAACCATCACACCAAACAGCATAGAACAATCACACCTTACAGTATAGAACCATCACACCATACAGCATAGACCCATCACACGATGGAGTATAGAACCATGACACCTTACAGCATAGAACCATCACATCTTACAGTATAGAACCACTACACCATACAGCGTAGAACCATCACACCTTACAGTGTAGAACCATCACACCATACAGTATAGAACCATCATTTCTTAAAGTATAGAACCATCACACCAAACAGTATAGAGCCATTACACCATACAGCATAGAACCATCACACCATACAGTATAGAACCATCACATCATATAGTCTAGAACCATCACACCATACAGCATAGAACCATCACAGCTTAAGCATAGAGCCATTAAACCATACAGCTTAGAACCATCACACCATACAGTATAGAACCATCACACATTACAGCATAGAACCATTATACCTTACAGAACAGAACCATCAGATCATACAGTATAGAACTATCACACCTTACAGTATAGAACCATCACACCATATAGCATAGAGCCATCACACCAAACAGCATAGAACCATCACAACATACAGTATAGAACTATCACACCTTACAATGTAGAACCATCACTCCACACACCATAAAACCATCAAACCAAACAGCATACAACCATCACAACATACACTATAGAACTATTACACCTTACAGTATAAAACCATCACACCTTACAGTATAGAACCATCATACCTTACAGTATAGAACCATCACACCACACAGCACAGAAACATCAAGCCTTACAGCATGGATCCATCACACCTTATAGCATAGAACCATCACACCATACAGCATAGAACCATCACACCTTACAGCATGGAACCATCACACCATACAACATAGAACTATCACACCATAAAGTATACAACATCACACCTCACAGTATAGAACCATCATACCAAACAGCATAGAGCCATCAAACCTTACAGCATGGAACCAGTACACCATACAGCATAGAAGCATCACACCATACAGCATAGGACCATCACACCTTACAGTATAGAACCATTACACCATAAAGCATAGAAACATCAAACCATACAGTATAGAACCATCACACCGTACCGTATAGAGGATCACACCATAAATTATACAACCATCACACCAAACAGCATAGAATCATCACACCTTACAGCATAGAACCATTACACCATACAGGATAGAACCATCACATCTTACAGTATAGAACCATCACACCATACAGCATAGGACTATCACACCTTACAGCATAGAACCATCACACCATAAAGTATACAACCATCACACCTTACAGTGTAGAACCATCACACCAAACAGCATAGAACCATCAAACCTTACAGCATAGGACCATTACACCATACAGCATAGAACCGTCACACCATACAGTATAGAACCATCACACCTTACAGCATAGAACCATCACACCATACAGTATAGAACAATCAAACCTTACAGTATAGAACCATCACACCATTCGGCATAGAACCATCACACCTTACAGCATAGAACCATCTCACCATACCCCATAGGACCGTCACACCTTACAGCATAGAACCATTACACCATAAAGCATAGAACCATCAAACCATACAGTGTAGAACTATCACACCGTACCGTATACAGGATCACACCATAAATTATACAACCATCACACCAAACAGCATAGAATCATCACACCTTACAGTATAGAACCATTAAACCACACAGCATAGAACCATTACACCATACAGCATAGAAACATCACACCATACAGTTTAAAACCATCACACCTTACAGTATAGCACCATCACACCATACAGTATAGAACCATCACACGATACAGAATAGAAACATCAAACCTTACAGTATAGAACCATCACACGATACAGTATAGAAACATCAAACCTTACAGTATAGAACCATCACACAATACAGTATAGAACCATCACAACATACAGCATAGAATATTCACACCTTACAGCATAGAACCAGTACACCATACAGCATAGAACCATTACACCCTACAGTATAGAACCATCACACCTTACAGTATAGAACCACCACACCATACAGCATAGAACAATCACACCTAATAGTGTAGAACTATCACACCATGCAGCATTGAACCATCAAACCAAACAACATAAAATCATCACACCAGACAGCATAGAACCATCACACCTTACAGCATGGAACCATCACACCATACAGCATAGAACTATCACACCATAAAGTATACAACATCAAACCTCACAGTATAGAACCATCACACCAAACAGCATAGAGCCATCAAACCTTACAGCATAGAACCAGTACACCATACAGCATAGAAGCATCACACCATACAGCATAGGACCATCACACCTTGCAGCATAGAACCATTACACCATAAAGCATAGAACCATCAAACCATACAGTATAGAACCATCACACCGTACCGTATAGAGGATCACACCATAAATTATACAACCATCACACCAAACAGCATAGAATCATCACACCTTACAGCATAGAACCATGACACCACACAGCATAGAACCAATAAACCATACATCAAAGAACCATCACCCAATATAGTATAGAACCATCACACCATACAGTATAGAACCATCACACCATACAGCATAGAACCATCACACCTTACAGCATAGAACCATTACACCATACAGCATAGAACCATCACATCTTACAATATAGAGCCATTACACCATACAGCATAGAACCATCACAGCATACAGTATAGAACCATCACACATTGCAGCATAGAACCATTACACCAAACAGAATAGAATGATCACACCATACATTATAGGACCATCACACCTTACAGTATAGGACCATCACACCATACAGTATAGAGCCATCAGAGCAAACAGCATAAAACCATCACCCCAAACAGCATAGAACCATCACACCATGCAGCATTGAACCATCAAACCAAACAACATAAAATCGTCACACCAAACAGCATAGAACCATCACACCATACAGTATAGGACCATCACACCAAACTGCATAGAACCATCAGACCTTACAGTATAGAACCATCACACCATATAGCATAGAACCATCACACCATACAGCATAGAACTATCACACCATACAGCATAGAATCATCACACCATACAGTATAGAACCATCACACCAAACAGCATAGAACCATCACACCTTACAGTATAGAACCATCACACAATATATCATAGAACCATCACACCATACAGCATAGAACCATCACACCATAGAGTATAGAACCATCACAGCAAACAGAATAGAACCATCACACCATAAATAATAGAACCATCAAACCATATAGCATAGAACCATCACACCATACAGCATAGAACTATCAAACCATACAGCATAGAATCATTACACCATACAGTATAGGACCAACACACCAAACAGCATAGAACCATCACACCTTACAGTATGGAACCATCACACCAAACAGCATAGAACCATCACACCATACAGCATAGAACCATCACACCATACAGTATAGATCCATCACACCAAACAGCATAGAACCATCAAACCTTACAGCATAGAACCATCACAACATTTAGCATAGAACCATCACACCAAACAGCATAGAACCATCAAACATTACAGCATAGAACCATCACAACATTTAGCATAGAACCATCACACCATACAGTATAGAACCATCACACCTTACAGCATAGAGCCATTACACCATACAGCATAGAACCATTACACCATACAGCATAGAACCATCACCCAATACAATATAGAACCATCACACCATACAGTATAGATCCATCACACCATACAGCATAGAACCATCACACCTTACAGCATATAACCATTACACCATACAGCATAGAACCATCACACCATACAGTATAGAACCATCAAAACCTTACAGCATAGAACCATTACACCATACAGCGTAGAAGCATCACAGCATACAGTTTAGAACCATCACACCTTACAGTATAGAACCATTACACCATACAGCATAGAACGATTACATCACACAGCATAGAACGATCACACCATACACTATAGAACCATCACACCTTACAATATAGAACCATTAAACCATACAGCATAGAACCATCAGAGCATACAGTATAGAACCATCACACATTGCAGCATAGAACCATTAAACCAAACAGAATAGAACGATCACACCATACACTATACAACCATCAAACCATACACTATAGAACCATCACACCTTACAGCATGGAACCATTACACCATACAGCATAAAACCATCACACCATACAGCATATAACCATTACACCATACAGCATAGAACCATCACACCATACAGTATAGGACATTCACACCATACAGTATAGAACCATCACACCATGCATCATAGAACTATCACACCATAAAGCATAGAACCATCAGAGCAAACAGCATAAAACCATTACCCCAAAGAGCATAGTACCATCACACCATACAGCATTTAACCATCAAACCAAACAGCATAATACCATCACACCAAACAGCATAGAACCATCACACCATACAGTATAGAAACATCACACCAAACAGCGCAGAACCATCACACCTTACAGTATAGAACCATCACATGATATAGCATAGAACCATCACACCATACAGCATGGAAACATCACACCTTCCAGCATAGAACCATCACACCATACAGCATAGAACCATCACACCATACAGTATAGAACTATCACACCTAACAGCAGAGAACCATCACACCTTACAGTATAGAACCATCAAACCAAACAGCATAGAACCAGCACACTTTAAAGTATAGAACCAGCACACCATATAGCATAGAACCATCACACCATACAGTATAGAACTATCACACCATACAGCATAGACCCATCACATCTTACAATATAGAACCATTAAACCATACAGCATAGAACCATTAAACCATACAGCATAGAACCATCAGAGCATACAGTATAGAACCATCACACATTGCAGCATAGAACCATTAAACCAAACAGAATAGAACGATCACACCATACACTATACAACCATCAA